>NC_142954.1:5411682-5491682 GCF_046866305.1 Octopus bimaculoides
TTCGACTTGAAGACCAACCTCGTTCAGGGTGTCTGTCAACTTCCCGAACGAATGAAAACATCACAAAAATTTGTGGAGGACCATCACTGAATAATTGACGAACTTTTTGATATAACTGATGCGTCCTGGAGCCCCAGCCAACAATTTTTGAGCCAGAAATTGCGAATAAAAAATAGTTGCAGCAAAATTTGTGCCTCGCTTGCTGAAGAAAAATAGAAAACAGTCCCGATTGAACGCGTGTCATAGGATCGCAGTTTCGATTCCCAGACCGGGCGTTGTGAGTGTTTATTTAGAGAAAACACCTAAAAGCTCCACGAGGCTCCGGCAGGAGATGATGGCGAACCCTGCTGTACTCTTTCACCACAACTTTCTCTCACTCTTACTTCCTGTTTCTGTTGGGCCTGTAATTCAAAGAGACCAGCCTTGTCACACACTGTGTCACGCTGAATATCCCCGGGAACTACGTTAAGGGTACACGTGTCTGTGGAGTGCTCAGCCACTTGCACGTTAATTTCACGAGCAGGCTGTTCCGTTGATCGGATCAACTGGAACCCGCGACATCGTAAGTGACGGAGTGCCAACAAGAACAGAATTTCTATTTAAAGTACTTTATAGTTTCCTTTAGAGGTAACGAATTAGGTAAATTCTACTGCAGAAATATTGTTCTCTACTTTTCCAGGTGTAATAACTTAATCTTAACATACATGCACCTGCATTTTTCATTGTAATCCACTTTATTTTTCCCAGGTAATGCAATAAAAGTAATAAATATTCTTTTGTTAAAAAATATTCGAATTAAATGAAACCTGCATGTATATTTCCTTTAAAATTGATAATTTTTAGGATAATGAGAAATGTAATAACAATTGTAAAAAATATTAGATCATATATCTTCATTTTATATAAAATTTTGATATTGAAATAAAGACCATAATACGAACGCGACAAAAAGGAAATTGGGAAAATTCATTATGAAACATAATTTTCTATATAATAGTGAATATTCTTTTCTACTCTACGTACAAGGCCCGAAATTTTAGGATAGAGGGCCAGTCGATTATATCGAACAGTATGTAACTGGTATTTAATTTATCGATCCCGAAAAGATGAAAAGCTAAGTCAACTTCAGCGAAATTTGAACTCAGAACGTAAAGACAGACGAAATACTGCTAAGCATTTCGCCCGGTGTGCTAACAGTTCTGCCAGCTCACCACCTCATATAATAGAGAATATTACTGTAATATTAATTTTATTCTAAAATCAAGAAGGATGAGCTATTTCTATATATAGGAAGAAGAGGAATGAGAATATATCAACTATATAGTAGGAAGAGAATTTGATCTGGTGCCCCAGATTGGACAGAGCTCATGAGCTGAAAGTAGATCAAATCAAATCAAATCATACGAATAGTAAAGCCATGGCTAATATAAAATTTTGAAAAATGCAAAAATAGCCATTGCATCCACCGCCAGGCAGGAGGAGACACCTGCCCTCTTTAGGGCAAAGTTAGTTTGTGTGTGTGTGTGTGTGTGTGTGTGTGTGTGTGTGTGTGTGTGTTTAGGAAAGTATGTATGCAGCGTTGCGGGTATATCCTTGAAGTCAATTTCAGGCATTATTCTCCCCTTTTTGTCCTCACATATCTCTTTTACTCTTTTACTTGTTTCAGTCATTTGACTGCGGTCATGCTGGAGCACCGCCTTTTAGTCGAGCAAATCGACCCCAGGACTTATTCTTTGGAAGCCTAGTACTTATTCTATCGGTCTCTTTTGCCGAACCGCTAAGTTACGGGGACGTAAACACACCAGCATCGGTTGTCAAGCGATGTTGGGGGGACAAACACAGACACACAAACACACACACACGAAATCCACTCACAAGGCTTTGGTCGGCCCGAGGCTATGGTAGAAGACACTTGCCCAAGGTGCCACGCAGTGGAACTGAACCCGGAACCATGTGGTTGGTAAGCAAGCTACTTACCACACAGCCACTCCTACGCCTATATTAACATATTTGAAATCTCGGCTTTTTTCTACTGAACCAAATTTCAAATTTTGTAACTCAAAATATAGCCTCGGGGGTGAACAATCTATAAACGTACGAGCATTAAAAATTTGGTAAAAACCTGAATTAGTGACAAAGCCTAGAAATGGTTATTATTTTAACGTACCGATCTACTTGGTAAAATTATTAATTAATTGATTGATTAATTAATTAATTAATTAATTTTAGCCTTTTGTTGTTAATATATATATATATATATATATATATATATATATATATATATATATATATATATATATATATATATTTATATATATAGATATGTATGTATGTATGTATGTATGTATGTATGTATGGGTGTGTGTATTTGTGTGTCTATGTATGTCCGCCAACCATCGTTTGACAACTGATGTTGGTGTGTTTACGTCCCCGTAGCCTAGCGGTTCGGCAAAAGATACCGATAGAATAAAAACTAGGATTGCAAAGAATAGTTCCTGAGACCGATTTGTTCGACTATAGGCGGTGCTCCAGCATGGCTACAGTCAACTGAAACAAGTAAAGGAATAAAGGAATATATATATATATACACACATACATACACACACAGACGCACACATATGTACACACCCTCACACATACATACGGTTGCTCTCTCTCACACACACACACACCACAAGGACGATTAAAACAACACACACATACTCAGAAAAATAGATATACGCACAGTCTCACGTACACACACCTAACATCCCCACCGACACAAAAAACACTCAAACACACATACACACGCACTCACAAACGCACTCACGCACACACACGAACAAACACATATACACATACACACACATGTGCACACACAACACCCTAACAAATATTAATCACACACATACACACTCACACAAACGTGCACACACATACACACACCATCCTACCATAGATAAAACACACACATACTCATATACACATGCCACACACGCACGCACGCATACAGACATAGACATACACATACATATGAACCATCACACACATACGTTTGCTTACACACACACGCACACACACGCACACACACCACAAGGATATTTAAAACAACACACCCACTCAGACAGAGAGAGACACACACACACTCCCACACTCACACAAAACACTCCCACGCACACACACAGATGCACACATACATACACACACATACGCACACATACGTACACACCCTCACACATACATACGGTTGCTCTCACACACACACACACCACAAGGACGATCAAAACAACACATACATACTCAGACAAAGAGATATACGCACACTCTCACGTACACACACCTAACATCCCCACCGACACAAAAAACACTCAAACACACACTCATATACACATTCCACAATAAACTCTGGGACCAATAAAAACGGCACACACACACACACACACACACACACACACACACGGACACAAACACACATATATACACACACACATAGAGATGTGCACAAAACCAGTCCCAAAAACCAGTGAACCATGACAGACTGTCACAGACCAACCAAAAATAAAATTTAAAAATCCTTTTTAACTCATCTTCCCTCCCACCCCAGCTAGCCAGTCATACTGTCTCTTAAGACAGTAAAACATTCCCTCAATATACACAAGAGAAAAAAGCCAGGTCAGTTCCTCCTCAACTTTATTCGATTGTCAAAGAATATGTATAAGAATATGTATATGTATTTTACCATATGTGTATTTTCATACACTGTTTTTAACATTTTCATCTTATTATCAGAGAATGTGTGATAATCAGTATGTAACAATACAAAGTTCATACAAAGCTTTATACTTTAAATATATTTTATCATCAAAGAATGTATATATGCATTTCAATACTCGAACTGTTTTTTAACATTTTTTATTATTCTCAAAGACTTTTGATAATCTTTTTCTAAAAAAGTGAAACCGGTTAAGTAAATAAATATTTTTAAAAAGTAAGTGCATTTTCAAACCTTCTTTCATATATAAATATATATATATATATATATATATATATATATATATATATATATATATATATATATATATATATATATATATATATACATATATAGGTGTGTATATATATATATATATATATATATATATATATATATATATATATATATACATATATAGGTGTGTATATATATATATATATATATATATATATATATATATATATATATATATACATATATATATATATATGTGTATATATATATATATATATATATATATATATATATATATATATATATATATATATATATATATATATATATATATATATATGCATATGTATGTATGTATGTGTATATATATATATATATATATATATATATATATATATATATATATATATATACATACATACATAATAATCATAATAAATAAATAGTGATGATATATCCAGGAGGGTACCATTCGATCACTCAGTTATAATTGCAAGTGATGTTTAAACGCATTGACTGGTAAAAAATATCTAATATCATTCAAGGTAAGCAATCACAATGTATTTCATCCGATGGGTAAATTTCTGATTCGCTTCGCTAGATTATGAATAGTTTACCGAGTGTATATCCAACACAATTACAAGAATACGGAGATTAATACATCTTCATTTTTTTTTTTAATTTCTTACGTTTAATTATACAGCAACGTTTCTGATGCATAGACATCTCGGAATTGCATTTGCACCCAATTACATCCAGCTTGTTAATGGTCTATGCAACTTTTTTCAATGTCCTCCCATTGACGTGGTTTGAAGTGAACTAAGGTTATGTAAGTTTAGCTAGGATAATATTTGGTAGGACACTATAGTTACAGATTGGAAAGAAGAGCATTTGGAAACCTGATGCCACCACAAAAATTGTTTACAGTTCGCTTCAAAAAGTGGCTGAACCTTCGAAAAAAATTCATTAAACTACTAACCAGATGAATGTAACTGGGTGCGAATGCAATTGTGGAATGTCTATGCTTTAAAAATGTCTTTGTTTACCAAGATATACCCATGTATGGGTGGTTTGTCTAGTATTTCTTCGAGGAATTTGTCCAGGTGCCTTTTCAAAGTTATGAGGTCTTTTTCGTAGATCACTTTCGAGTTAATGTTGAGTAAAGCAGGACCAGTTGAGGTAAAAGCAAAATTGTGTCACAATGTTGTTATGTGATGAGAGATCGATTCTTGTAGAGGGTCTATGGTTCTAATGGGAATCTAAGGTGATATGTGAACTAGATCCCGGCATCGTTTGGAGATTGTCGATGGAATATTCCCCACATCTTAAAAATAATATAGCGCTCATGGTGGCATTGAAGAGAAGAAAATTTGAACTTTTTTGAGGCAGTCCCAATTGCCAAAGCTTGTCATGCTATACATATGTATACATAATAAAAAAAAGTCGGCTTAATGATTCTTTTAGATATAACTTACACTTGCTGATGTGTGCATTGCATGGATCAGCTTCTCTAACTATGGACTAGAATAGGGTGCATGGAATATTTTGAGACATGCGTTGCTAAGGAGGTTGATAATTTGGAATTTGGATTGGTGATAGGGTTCATATATGCACGGTAGCGGCGCTTGAAATCTACAGTGCTTTGCTTGGTGGGAGCGTAGTGTTATAACATGGAACTTGTAGATTACATTTTTGCGTAGACAGGAGCCCCCAAGAGGGCATGATTGAGATACGTGACAGTTGGAAGTTTCCTCTACCTGCTCTGTGGTTGGGGTTTACTACAAGTTACGTTGAGTTCGGTTGGTTCATTGTTGGTGGGGAAGAACCTTAAGTGTAATCTGTATTTGTATTGGATTGGGAGGTGGTATTGCAGCCAGGATTCGTTGAAACGTAGGTAGGATTGAGGAATGATGGCTTGAGTCTAGCATTATTTAATTGAGTGGGGTGGTTTAGCAAGGGTTAGGTTATTGCAAGTATGTGGGCTAACTTGGGGTGGAGTGTGAGAGTTTAGGTGTTTAAAGGACTAGTGTTGAAGTTTGCATTTGTTCGAGGAGGTGATTATGGATCTTAAATTAGGTGTGGTGGAGTAGGAGATTTTGACTGATGACTTGTTAAAGATGGGATAGTATTTATGCTGTGGTATAAAGTTAGATTTTAGGATTTTAAACAAGAGATTAGGTAGAGATTTAACTCGGAGAGAGAAAGGTGGTGCGAACTATAAGATTTACTGCTTCCTGGCCTTATAATGTTTAGAGTGTGTGGTTGTAGTGGGTTGATCAGGGGTGGGGGGATTATTGCTGTTATAGGTTCAGGGTCGCCAGTGGTGCCGTCGAGTGCGTTCTGTAGGTTTTATTGGGAGAGGGTAGTTGTTGGATTGGTGCAGAGTGGAAGTAGTGTCCATTGATTCAGGGTTAGTATTAGGAAAGAGTTGTGCTATTTTAGTTTTAAGCTTAGTGTTGGGGATATAATCGATTTTTCACGGTCGCCGCTTATTTGGAGTGCCTAATTTAATAAGCGGCGTGAGTGCTAAAAATTCTTCGTTAGCAGATAAGTTAGAGATAATGATAGATACGCCTGTGACTACGCTATATATTGTTAAGAATAGGTTGGGTTTATGGAAAGGGTGGTATAGATTTGTGTTTACGTCGAGAGTAACATCTTAGAAATTGGCTACCTTAGCGTCAATTTCGAATGAAATACTTAGGTTATAGCTTTTAAAAAAGTTGTGTAGGGTTTTCTTGGTGCGTTACACTGACGGTCGAGATAATCCAGTTACTGAAAGGAATGCATCATCCCTGTATCTATCGGATAGGTTGGGAATGTATTGCTTAATTTGGGAGAGAACGAATAGGACAACAAGGTCAGTAACCTGGGCTGAGTCAGATGCGCCCATGGTTATATCAAGGAAATCCGTATATGAGTTGCGGGTCCAATTATTATCCTTAAACTGAATTAGAGTCTTCCTCGCAGCCAGGATGATATTGATGTACGATTGGGAGATGGGAGAATATTTTCGGGTGAAGTTTAAAGTTTTATTTAAGACAATTAGTGGTATTGATGCATAATAATTTGAAATATTAAACTGAAAGAAATGTTTATCATGAGGAGAGTAAAACCAAGTGATGACGTCTCCCGTGAAGTTCCCAGAGCGGAAGGGTAACGTTAGTTCTAACAAGGAGTAGAATATGGTCAATAATGCATTTACTAATTCGACCAAAGTCTGATTTAGCGGGGTAGATGAGTCTAATGGAAAGCTTAGAGTAGAAGTTGGGTTGGAGTCCTTCAGGGTGAAGTGGGGGTCTTTTAGGTGTATATGGTTCTGCTCTATTTAGTAAATTTAGATCAGCAATGTGCTTACAATGGATGGTGTTAATTTCTTTAAGATCATTTCTTTGTTCATGTTTATGATTTGTATTTAGTTCCTTTTGGGGGATAATTGAATAAAATTTGCTCCATATTTCTAGCTAGTCTAGTGACTAGATTATCTAAACCCGTCTCTCTTTGACTAATGGAATCTTATGGCTTTTATTTCTGCAGGTAAATAACACCCAATTGACAACGGTCCAAAACGCTTGCTATGGTAGGCTGAAAATGAATTGTAGTAAAGTCAAAATTAAGTTCAATATTGATGTACGGAACCTAACAATGTCCGACCTACAGAAGCCCCTACATTCTGGATTGATAATGAGCTTGTTTATCTTAACCTTAGACAAGCTAATCCCACTTAGCAAAAACCTGCAAGCATCTTACTGGGTCCAGTATATCAACCCAAATGGCTTTGAAAATAACTTCGTAGATTCTGCGAATAAATTAGAACAGAAGAATGGTAAGTAGAATCGTTGTTTAGAATTTTATGCTAGATATTTGTCAAGTGAGAACCTGAACACTATGCCTTCATGTCTTTATGTTGGGACGCAATGACATTTAGCATTTGCTCGGGAAGCCCTGGCTTTGCTAATACTTTCCACGAAGCCAAGGGCTTTTGTAAGTTCAAGAAATACTACATAGAGCCCTTTATTGTGCTCCCGGGCCTTCTCCTGTACTTGTCTCCTGTACTGAATATCATATTCACTGTGCTTCGACCTGATTTAAACACACACTGACTTTCTGCTAGACAAAACTGACTAAATTTAAGAAGATTCTAGAAAGGATTTTTCCTGCATATGAGAGCAGCGATATGCCACGGTGATTGTCACTTTCACACTACTTCTTACATTTATACTTATGTAGAATATACTTTGAAGGAATTTGTTACGTATTGTATAGGAAATGTTATTTATCCTTCCAACCGTTAATAACAGAAATCATGTTTAACGACGGATTAAAGTGTCGCCAAAATGGCTACTATACAGATTGAGAAGTAGCTATAGTTTTGTCTTCTTTGGTATTTTCATTTTTTCACACCGTAAAATGGTTAGCTACGTTGGCAGGAATTGAACTCAAATATCACTGTGTTGCATTTTTTCTACAATTTGTGTGTATATATAAATGTGTTTAGATTGTTTTAAGTCTGGCATAGATTTCATGCACAATTGTGAGTGAAATTCTAAAGCTGTCACCACACCTCTCTTACGGTGTGTTATGATAAACATTTAGCAAATACATCAACTTGACAAGAATTTAATATTAACTGACTTATAAGCATGTGTCTGTTTTAAATATCTTTTCAGAGTGCGCCAGTGCCCAGATCGACCTTGTTTTCGTTATTGACTCGTCAGGAAGCGTTGGATCAACCAACTTTGTGAAGACAAAAACATTCTTGGTTAATGTTGTGGATAGTCTAGACATTAGCCAAGATGAGACACGTGTAGCAGTGGTTAGATTTTCAAGCAGTCCTATCGTAATGTTTGACTTAGACACTCACAGTACGAAAACTGCAGTAAAAAATGCTATTAACGCTATATCTTACAATGGTGGTGGTACTGCTACGGACACTGCTCTTGACAAAGCACGTACCAGTGTCTTTACAAATACAACAAGAAAATCTGCTGCTTCCAAAGTTTTAGTTTTGGTAACTGATGGACAGTCAAATAATGAAAATAAAACAGTAGCGGCAGCTCAAGAACTGA
Organism: Octopus bimaculoides; assembly: GCF_046866305.1. NCBI lineage: Eukaryota > Metazoa > Mollusca > Cephalopoda > Octopoda > Octopodidae > Octopus > Octopus bimaculoides. Next base: position 5,420,719 of record NC_142954.1, read on the forward strand.
AAGATGATGGCGTCACTATATTTACGATTGGTGTTGTCAATCCAAGAGTGTCTGAGTTAACTGCGGCAGCAAGTGAACCCAGTTGTACACATTTCATCAACTTGAAAGATTATAATGAGATTGATTTTATCGTGAGGGAAATTGAATCTGGATCTTGTAAAGGTAAGTCTGACATCAAATAATTTTCATTATTGCTTGGCTGTTGTCGTTGTTGTTGTTGCAAAACTCTATTAGACCTGATTATGCACCTTTTGGTTGAAATGTGTTCCAACTATGAGGTGATCCTCGTTATATATATATATATATATATATATATATATAGAGGGGGAATATACAAAAAATAACAACAGACGAGGACAGGTGGTGTAAATAACAAAAGTATATATTAGTATGACGCTCGGGAATACGGAAAGTCTTTGACGTTTCGAGCTACGCTCTTCAACAGAAAGAATACGGAGACAAGGAGAAAAACACGGAGAAAAAAAATTGAATAGTGTTCAGTCAACGGTCAATCATAATAATGGCCGATCATAACAATGACTGACCGGAAGTTAGAAATTCTTATTTCAGGAGAGCTAAGAAAGGGGGAGATAACAAACGGTGATCGGGAACGAGGGGCTGTGTGTGGGAGGTAGAATGCTGGTGATCTTGACGTATGTAGTGTGAAAATGGGGGAAGGGAGAAAGGGAGAAAGTAGTTGGTCAGTTGTAGTGTGTGCGTGGTGTGATGCGAGGGTATTGGTGTGGTGTGCGTGGTGTGATGCGAGGGTATTGGTGTGGTGTGATGTGAGGGTGTTGGGAGGTGGGGAAGGCATGGGTGGAGTGTGGGGTAGAGGTAGGGTATGTGGGTAGGGTGGGGTATGTGGGTAGGGGTGGGTGGTGGGTGTAAGGAATTGGATGGGGTGGAGTGGGAAGGTAGAGTAGGAGTGTGTTGGGGTGTGGTGGGATGAGCTTATGAGGGGGTGTTGACGAGGAGGGAGAAGGGGAAGGTGGATGTAAGAGAGGAGGAAGATGGGTATGGGAGGGGAGAGGAAGAGAGGAGAGAGGGTGGGTATAAGAGAGGGAAGGGGGATTGAGAGAGGGGGAAGGTGGGTATGGGGGGAGAAAGAGGGGAAGGTGGGTATGGGGGGAGAAAGAGAGGAAGAGAAAGAGAGTGAGAGAGAGGGAAGAGGGGTATGGGGGGGAGAAAGAAAGGAAGAGAAAGAGAGTGAGAGAGAGGGGAAGAGAGTGAGAGAGTAAGGGTGAGAGAGTAAGAGAGTAAGAGTGTAGAGAGTAGGAGAGTAAGAGTGTAGAGAGTAAGAGTGAGAGAGGGGGGAGTACGGGAGAGGGGGGAGGGGGAGGGGGAGAGAGGGGGGAGTACGAGAGAAGAGAGTGAGAGAGAGTAAGAGAGAGGAGAGAAAGAGGAGTGAAAGAGTAGGAGAGTAAGAGTGTAGAGAGTAAGAGTGAGAGAGGGGGGAGTACGAGAGAAGAGAGTGAGAGAGAGTAAGAGAGAGGAGAGAAAGAGTAGGGGTGAAGAGAAGTGGGAGTGGAGAGAAGTATGAAGATATATATATATATATATATATATATATATATATATATATATATAAACACAGGAATATACATGTATGTATGTTTGTTTGTATGAATGTATGTATGAATGTGTATATATATATATATATATATATATATATATATATATGCACACACATACATATACATACATATATATATATGTGTGTGTGTATGTGTGTGTGTGTGTGTGTGTGTGTGTGTGTGTGTGTGTGTGTGTGTGTGTGTGTGTGTGTGTGTGTGTGTTTTAATGTTCAGTTACAGTAAAAACAATTTTACATAAATCTGAGGGATTACTCTATACTTTTGTAGAGTACAGGTTTATTCTTAAATAAAAAATATTGTTGGCAGTAACTTCGAAGTTTCAGTCACCTCAGCCATTGTTGTACTGAAATGCATAAGACTTAATCTTGGCTATATATAGTCTCTGTTGGCTTAAAGCCTTCCTCAGCGTGTATGGGTTTGAGTAGGGTGGTAATTAGGTTATGGAGTAAGTTTTTATGAAGAGGTGTTTTGGAGATTTTTTATTGATTAAATTTGGGGTTATGTTATTGCTTATAATTCATCCATGTATGAAGATCTCTGTAAGCAAGAGTGTAAGTTTAAGTGTATTCCTTTGTTAGGTAGGCATAGGATGCGTTTGTAGTTTAGTTCTTTTCGCTTTAATGAATTTGATCCTATGCAATGACATTATAAAGTCAGAAGTTGTGAGTGTTTATTGAGCGAAAACACCTAAAGCTCCACGAGGCTCCAGCAGGGGATGGTGGTGAGCCCTGCTGTACTCTTCCACCACAACTTTCTCTCACTCTTACTTCCTGTTTCTGTTGTGCCTGTAATTCAAAGGGGTCAGCCTTGTCACACTGTGTCAGGCTGAATATCCCCTAGAACTACGTTAAGGGTACACGTGTCTGTGGAGTGCTCAGCCACTTGCACGTTAATTTCACGAGCAGGCTGTTCCGTTGATCGGATCAACTGGAACCCTCGACGTCGTAAGCGACGGAGTGCCAACAAATGATGACAAATTTAATGTATTCCTTATATTTCTTAAAAGGTGGCGGTTATTTGTTTATCGTTTCATGGTGTTGCTAGCAAAAAAAATTTTTTTTAAACTGGACATTATACCTTTGACATTTAAATTGTCAAACCAAAGGATTAAATCCAAATTAGTACGAAATGATTGAGTATAATTGATTGTTATTAACTTTTCTAAATTTGTAGTATAAAATTAGAAGAGATTATGTGAATAATTTAGGATTATTTTATTAAAGTAAAATAATGCTTGGTATTTGTCAAAGTAAAGGATTAAATTCTATAAGACTCAAAATAAATGAAGAACTAACACAGAAGACTCATAAATATACATGCTTGCTTACAAAGATCTACGTACATGAATAAATTCTGAACAATAACGTAATACCGAAATAAATCAATAAAAATTTCTTCGAAACACCTCTCCATAACAACCCACTTTATAACCTGTTTACCATTACATTCAAACCAACACACCTAAGGAAAACTTTCTCTCTATTGAGACTATGTAAAGTCAAGATTAACTCTAGTGTATCGCAGCCAGACTATGGTTTTGCTGGCAGAAACATCGAACTCATTGTCAACAACGTTCTTGTTAAGATATATATATATATATATATATATATATATATATATATATATATATATATATATATATATATATATATATATATATATACATACACACACACACACATACATACATACATATATATATATATATATATATATATATATATATATACAGGCTTAAAAATAAACAGACACACATGTATGTATGTATGTACGTATGTACATATGCATGCATATGTATGGATGGATATATATACGTATGAATGTATACTATATGTGTATATAATATTATATTCCCTAAGTATTTGACTGCTATGTTGTGCCTTCCTAAACGTCACTGTCTGTTTCCAGCTCCCACCGAAGTTCCTGAAGACACTCAGTTAGTCAATAACACCATTCCAAAAACTAATGAGACAAAACAACAAATCCTGCAGGTCGCCAACACGACAAAGTCCACCTTGGGTACAACAGTTCTGGTAAGACGAATATTCTAAGAACTATATCAACAGAATTGTATTTTTCTATTTTTAAGGATGATTGGGAAAGAAGGGACAGTGCCCATAAACATCTCAGTCCTTCAAGGACTGGACGGTCACATTCTTTTTATTGATGTTTAGTTGGGACATTTATGGCTGCAAGATAAATATGGGAAACGGAGGGAATTCTGGAGTTTGGGTCGACATTGGGTGGGGAGAAAGGATTGGGTATAGTGGTTAGTACAGGAAAAGTCGGCTTTAGGATGTGTGATGAGGGAAGAGGTGGGTGTGTCAAGTTTACTTGGAAGGGGCTGCTATGCAAATAGCTAGTTCCGAGGAGACGATGTTGTAGTAGTGGTAGCAGCGGGAATTGGAGAACACAGTATATGTATGTCACAAACCTTGGGCTCTTTTTCTAAATGAATCAGTCAAATATTTCAGGGATACCGTATATGTTATACCCGTTTTTTCCCCAGGTGAGGGTCCATTTTGTTTTAGTCACTGTGTATGTTATATCTGTTGTTGTTTTCTTCATGTGAATGTGCGGTTTGGTGTGGTCATTCTATATGTTATATCTGTTGTTGTTTTCTTCAGGTGAATGTGCGGTTTGGTGTGGTCATTTTATATGTTATATCTGTTGTTGTTTTCTGCAGGTAAATGTCCAGTGTGGTGTGGTCATTGTGTACGCTTCATTTAGCAACAGTTATCCCAATGAAGCCGACTACGACTACAAGACTTTGGCAACTGACCATCAGCCGGGCAAATTATTTCTTTTGCCAAAATCAGAACTTGCTGATCTTGTCTTAACTGTTCTTTCCAAGAAGCGATTTGATCTTAATTCCTCAGCCTGTGACAATCCTTCCTATGACATCAGCATCAACCCAACGGGTAAGCTACTTCGTTTTCTTTCAAACATTGTTTTATATATTTTACATATTCAATGTAAGAGTAATGAGGGTTCCAGAATTGACGGCAACATAGGACGGTGTGTCACATTCTCCTCTGTTATCCGGGCACCGATCACCCTATTACACTAATTTTTTATATCTTTAAGGTAATGGAAACAATTATTAAGGAGGACCTGAATCTCTCTCTCTCTCTCTCTCTCTCTCTCTCTCTCTCTCTCTCTCTCTCTCTCTCTCTCTCTCTCTCTCTCTCTCTCCCTCTCCCTCTCCCTCTCTCCTTAATGACCACCGTAACGGAGCTGTAAATCAGATTCACTGGGGACCCTCTTTTCCTTATCACTCTTCAGTGCGCTGATGCTTTGGAGAAATTCGGTGAGAGCAAAGCGTTTGATTATGCCTGTCATACAAATCTTGCCTACGGATTCCAGCCGTCTCTCATTTCTTGGATCTTTAGCGTCCCATCAGAGAGCCCAACGGAACTGTTTCTGTCTGTCGTTTCCGGCATTCCCCTTGTTCGGCTTTGCCCCTCACTCCCTTCCATCCATGACTTACCAACTCGTCCAACCATACAACTGGTCCACAGGTGACACTGTTCTTCATTTCTTCCTTGACATTTCGCAAGCACACATCATCCGCATGCAAGCAAGGCACTACACATCAAATCAAGTTTGACACCTTCAACAGAGAGACGAAAGCTTTCGGCTGTGGGGATAAGCCACCATTGCATCTTGCAACAGAAAGAGAAACACAAAAGCAATTCATATAAACAAAACAAAACAGAAAAAAAAAGCAATAAAACAATTGCAGCACGTCGCATATCCCATTGTCCTTAATCATGGCTTTGGTCATAAGCCAGCAGCAGAAAAAAAAAAGTACGAGAGATGCAAAAAAAATAAAAGGTGGAAATGTTTTGGTAAGGATGAGAAACCAGTTCTACACTTGCGTCCATTTGTCGTTCTTCGAAGAATCAATCATATGCTCTTGTCTGTCAAGCATTATGGGGAAGTAGTGTGCTTTTTCCCGATCCAGTTTCTTCTGTTTGCTGATACAAAGACGGACATCAAAGACGCTCCAAAGGTGGCAGTCATCCGGATCCGACGAAATGAATTATTACACTCTACCGTGGTATCAAGTATATATTTACTCCACTTCTTAAGAATAGACATTTTGTGAGAATGTGTACATGCGTGTGTGTGTATGTGTTTGTGTGTGTGTCCCTGTGTATGTGTGTATGTTGTAACATCTTACGTTGATAGTCTACCCGACATTTTGACCTTTTTGTACTGTTCACAACGAGGCTGTTCAGATAGTTGTGAACAGCCAAGCCAAGAGCGAATCCTAGATAGTCAACTTTTGATTTAACACAGCCGACCGACCAATCAATGCAACGGATTCAGACCTCAAAAATTAATGAAAAGTGATTTAAACAATTTTGTATGTTTCTTTTTTTTTAATGACTAAAACATCTCTTGACGATGTAATTAATTGTTGTTGTTGCATCTAGTGGAGCCCTTCCGGCTGGATTTATTCACCAATCTAATTTTCAAAGTTTGGTTGGTTGGTCGGCTGGCTGGCTGGCTAGCTGGTTGGTTGGTTTGTTCAAACCTCACTGCCAACACTATACTTACTACAACTCCAACACCTCTATATCCCCACAACATTAATAACACCACTACTACAACCACCACTCCCATCACCACGACTAACACCAACACTACTAACATACCACAACGGCAAACACTACTACTACCGCTACCACTCAACAGAACACACACACACATAATATGTATCTAACTATAACTATGTTTAGATGTGCTCACTACCAATGGAAGGTCTGTCTCTTCCGGTTCTAACACCTGTCTTTCTCTTTCACAGCACCCAGAATTGAAGCAGCTTGCATCGTAAAAATGGTCAACAGCTCATGTACTGCAAAGCAACTCGACTCTGCATGTTACAACTGTAAGTACTTACATGTTTTTAGCCCCTAAACATCACCTTCTCCTTCAGTATTGTTACGGGCGAGCACACGTAGTCCAGAGGTTCACAAGTTCATAATCTACTTCTGTAGACCGTTGTGAAGGCCTGTAAGTAGAAGCGGCATTGAAGGTAAGGCCTCGAGCTGAGATCAAAATTTGTTGAAGTGACTTAGAGATCATGGAAGCTTCACTGATATAAAATAAGGATCTTGGTAGTAAAATGGTCAGCGTACAGACATGACACAGATGTGTGTCAATAGCCAGCTGGAGGAGATGTTCTCCTGGGGCTAAAAGCAACAGTAACATCCACCCTTAGGGGTCAGCCACATTTAAGTGGCAAATATACTTCACCCTGTCGTGCAGTTACTGTTAATACCTCGTTCAGAGATTTAACATTTCAAAAAATATGTTTTTAAAAAATTCAAAACTCTGCAAAACTCCGGTACAAATTCTTCATAGTTCAAAACGTTGCTTGCTTTTTACTCAACCTGATATATGTATGTCATTTTTCGCCTTCATTATGAAATATGAACTCTGTTTGCAGCGACACCTGTTGTTGCTAACGTCAGCCGGTTGTTTAATAACAATATTCCCCAGAATAACCAAGTGCAAGAGCAGGTTTTGGAGATTAGCAACAGTACACATTCCTCAGGAAGTATTATTCTGGTAAGACGATCGTTCCTCAACATCAACTACATTTCATTTTTTTATTTTACGGTAGGAGTGAGGGTCAACGCCCACAAACCGCGACGCCTCACCGAAATTGGTCAGATTCATATGAATCATATTCTGTTTATGTCTGTTTTAGATATAGGATCCGATTATAGGGGTTAACTGAGTGTGAGGCCCGGAATGATTGATGAAAAGAGCAGAGATTGATGGATCTGTAAACTTGGGTAGAAACGAGATACAGATAATAGAAACCATATTGGTAACCCTTGAAGAGGGAGTGAGTTTTAAGATGCTGGAAAAGATGAATTTCTAATGCTTTAAACAGGATCCGAGTGTAGGTGTTAACTGGGGGAATGTGAGTGTGAGGCCCAGAATGGCTGATGAGAAGAGGAGGGATTGGTGGGTCTGTAAACTTGGGTAGAAACGAGATACAGATAATAGAAACCATATTGGTAACCCTTGAAGAGGGAGTGAGTTTTAAGATGCTGGAAAAGATGAATTTCTAATGCTTTAAACAGGATCCGAGTGTAGGTGTTAACTGGGGGAATGTGAGTGTGAGGCCCAGAATGGCTGATGAGAAGAGGAGGGATTGGTGGGTCTGTAAACTTGGGTAGAAACGAGATACAGATAATAGAAACCATATTGGTAACCCTTGAAGAGGGAGTGAGTTTTAAGATGCTGGAAAAGATGAATTTCTAATGCTTTAAACAGGATCCGAGTGTAGGTGTTAACTGGGGGAATGTGAGTGTGAGGCCCAGAATGGCTGATGAGAAGAGGAGGGATTGGTGGGTCTGTAAACTTGGGTAGAAACGAGATACAGATGAAGTTTATCATAGAAACTATATTGGTAACTCTCGAAGAGAGAGAAGGATTTGAGAAGCTGGAAAAGATGAATAATTAATGATTGACTCTGATTTCGTGGGATTGTGGAAAATAAATCCATAATTGGTGGGGCTAAAGAAATAGTATTTCCAGAAATGGAGAAGGATTTCTTTTGAGAGAGAAATATTGGGGAATTCAATAAAATCACTGGGAAGCTTGGGGCTATAAAGTTTGAGGGTGACAGAAGGGATATTGTCAGGGGAAAAGACAGCACATTGGTGGGGGGATGTGTTTGTCCAGTGTCCGAAGTTCATCATGTATCTTATATCTTTGCTGTTCTGTCCAGGTGAAAGCCCACTGTTCCGCGGTCACTGTGTATGGTGCCTTTAACAACAGTTATCCCATTGAAATTGACCACGACTACAAAACATCTGCAAGAGATGGATATTCTGGTAAAATATTTGTTGCGAGAAAATCAAAATATGATAACTTTACCTTGACCATCTTTTCTAAGAGTCTACCAAACTACAACTTTTCAACTTGTTCCCATCCTTCCTATTCAGTCAGCATCATGCCGAAAGGTAAGCAAATAACTTTCTTATCCCATGTTATTCTGTATTCTGTATGTATACATGTGGAGGCGCAATGGCCCAATGGTTAGGGCAGCGGACTCGCGGTCGTAGGATCGCGGTTTCGATTCCCAGACCGGGCGTTGCGAGTGTTTACTTGATCACTTGTTTTCTTTATTCAAAATTCGGAGAGTACTTATGGGATGACCTGATAATTTGACAAAGATTTGTTTCACGATGTCTACAATGCAATTTGCAGAATTTAGACCATCACTGTTCCCATGTCGACCGCACTGACTTATTCATATAATTAACTAAAGATGTGCTGTCTTAGGATCAGGAGGATTTTCTCTAAGAGAAGGAGTACAATAGCGTTGATCACAGGTAGGAGTGTACAGGAGCAGCCGAAGTAGTGTTAAAAAGCTGATACACCATTGCTGTTGAGATGACTTTGTAAAGTGACATAACGTCTGCAGCAAGAAGCTTTGAATCTCCAGGAGATAAGAAAGAATAAGGTGAAAAGTGCTAAGCCCCATCGATCATCTTCAATGTGTGTACATGAAATGGCGACATTTATTTATCTTTCTTTCGCACAGACCCTAAATATGAAGTGGTTTGCCATCGAAAACAAGATGAAAGACACTGTACTCCTGCAGAATCTAAGGCTAAATGTTCTAAAAGTAAGTACATACAAGCTTTCATCTCATTTTTTACTGGTTCCTCTTTGGATTGTATTCTTTCTACACGCAATCCATCAATGTTAGACCTATTCAATTACCCACTTTAAACCCACTACACGGCTCTTGTGTGTTTTTATTGGAACCCATTCGGTTAGAAACATACAGGCGATGTCTCCAGACCGGTAAATGATTTGATGTTTTCATAAGCTGGTTTCTATTGATTCTTCCATTGTGTAGTTCCAGTGTTTGTAAGCTGACACAGAAGATAGCTGTGAGTCTTTAGTGGAGACCTTCTCACCACCAAGTACCGACAGGGATATGATCTTGTGGTCTTAAATGTTGTATGTTGAGTCGTTGACCCAAATGTAATGCTTTTATTCTGTAACTAATAATTATATATATATATATATATATATATATATATACAACTTCTATCTACCAAACCCACTCAGAAGGCTTCGGTCAACCCATGGCTATAATAGAATACACTTGTCTAAAGTGCAACGCAGTGGAACTGAAACCGAAAACAGGTGGTTGGGAAGCAAGCTTGTTACCACAAAGCCATGCCTAAACCTCCAATTTACAAGGCTTTCGCTGGCTTGAGACTACAGTAGAAGACACTTACCCAAGGTGCCACGCAGTGGGACTGAACCGAGAAACATGTGGTTGGGAAGCAAGCTTCTTACCGCACAACCACTCCTTGGAAGAATATAAAACGAAGTATTTTGCTCAAAAGCGCAACGCATCTTACTGTCCAGCGATCGAAGCCAGAATATTACGATCACAGATTGTCAACAATAGATTGATCACCCCCCCCACTCTCTCTCTCTCTCTCTCTCTCTCTCTCTCTCTCTGTCTCCCTCTTTCCACCACCCTCTCTCCCGAAACTTCTCTCTCTCTTTCTCTCTCTCCCTATATCTCCTCTTCTCTCTCTGTCTCCCTCTCTCCACCACCCTCTCTCCCGAAACCTCTCTCTCTCTTTCTCTCTCTCCCTATATCTCCTCTTCTCTCTCTGTCTCCCTCTCTCCACCACCCTCTCTCCCGAAACCTCTCTCTCTCTCTTTCTCTCTCTCCCTATATCTCCTCTTCTCTCTCTGTCTCCCTCTTTCCACCACCCTCTCTCCCGAAACCTCTCTCTCTCTCTTTCTCTCTCTCCCTATATCTCCTCTTCTCTCTCTGTCTCCCTCTCTCCACCACCCTCTCTCCCGAAACCTCTCTCTCTCTCTCTTTCTCTCTCTCCCTATATCTCCTCTTCTCTCTCTGTCTCCCTCTCTCCACCACCCTCTCTCCCGAAACCTCTCTCTCTCTCTTTCTCTCTCTCCCTATATCTTCTCTTCTCTCTCTGTCTCCCTCTCTCCACCACCCTCTCTCCCGAAACCTCTCTCTCTCTCTTTCTCTCTCTCCCTATATCTCCTCTTCTCTCTCTGTCTCCCTCTCTCCACCACCCTCTCTCCCTATATCTCCTCTTCTCTCTCTGTCTCCCTCTCTCCACCACCCTCTCTCCCGAAACCTCTCTCTCTCTTTCTCTCTCTCCCTATATCTCCTCTTCTCTCTCTGTCTCCCTCTCTCCACCACCCTCTCTCCCGAAACCTCTCTCTAGATTGCCAGATATAGCACATCCGGCCGACCAACATACGCAACGGATTCACACCTCAAATTAAATGAAAATTGAATGAAACAATTTTTAATGTTTCTTTTTAATATAACTAAAACATCTCTCGATGATGTAATTGCTGTTGTTCCATCTAGTGGAACCCTTCCCTCTGGATTTATATCCAACTATAACCCTATTTAGATGTGCTCGCTACCAATGGAAGGTCTGACTATTCCTGGTCTAACATCTGTCTTCCTCTCTTACAGCATCCAAAACTAAACTGGGTTGCCTTGTGAAACATATCCGCAGCCGATGTTCTGCAAAGAAACTCGACGCTACATGCTTCGACCGTAAGTACTTACAAGTTTTTAGCCTCCAAACATCACGTTCTCCTTCGGTATTGTCACGGATAGACGTAATCCAAAAACAGATAAAACACCATTAAATTATCCACCAAAGAAAAAAGAATAATTACTACAAAGCATAATATTAAAACACAAAAAGAAAAAATCTTACTTTATTATTTATTACTTTCACGTGGAGGCGCAATGGCCCAGTGGTTAGGGCAGCGGACTCGCAGTCATAGGATTGCGCTTTCGATACCCAGACCGGGCGTTGTGAGTGTTTATTGAGCGAAATCACCTAAAGCTCCACGAGGCTCCGGCAGGGGATGGTGGCGAACTCTGCTGTACTCTTTCACCACATCTTTCTCTCACTCTTTCTTCCTGTTTCTGTTGTGCCTGAATTCGTTGTGATCACTTTCAGGGTTACGTGAAAGACGAAACATTATTATGTATAAAGTTGTAATTTTTTTCTATCTAAGGCAGGGGTTTTCAAACTTTTTGACTTGCGGACTCCTTTATATCTCAGGCTTTACCTTATAAACGCTTATAAAATTTATACATAAATATTTGCTTTAAATAGCATATATTGTTACATTTATTTATTTAACAGTATTTAACAAATAGGTTTATTGTCAATTAAAAGATTTCCATGAAAAAACATATAAAATCAAATTGGCCATAAAAAGTATTTGCTGTCTACGGACCCCCTGTCTTGTCCTTGCGGACCCCCTGTGGTCCGCGGACCACAGTTTGAAAACCCTTGATCTAAGGCGTCACCTTTACCGTTGTAGCAGTTGAATATGGTGCTGCTACACTACTCATTGGCTATGACTCCTTCGTGTACCACCTGGTTAACTATACGTATGACTAGAGCAAAACATACACCAGCAGATATTTTAAGTGTCCCCGTCTTCCTATCCTTCATGGCTTTGTCTACAACTTTTCAACACCCTATCGTATATATGTATGTATTTATGTCTGTGTGTCATTTGTACAATCATTATAAACGATCTATTACGATTGCAGCGATGCCTGTTACTCAGGAAATCAGTAAATTGTTTGATAACTGTGTTGAGAATGACGGAATACGGGAACGAATTTTGGAAATCGGTAATAGTACAGATTCGTCAGGAAGTACAATTATGGTAAGACGATTCTCCTTCAGCAGCAGTTACATTTCTTTTCTATTTCATGGTCATGTGATTAGTCGCTTGTGCTGGTAGAGGTGGGTTCAACGCCGAGAAACCTCGTCGCCCCATCAAAACTGGTTAGAGTCATACAACTGTGTGTTCTGTGTGTGCTGGTTTTAGGGGTTAATAGGGGAACTGTGAGGGTGAGACCTAGAATGGGTCTGTAAACTCAGGTGGGGACGAGATACAGATGAACCTTATTATGGAAGCCATATTGGTAATCCTTGAACAGGGAGAAGGATTTAGAGTGTTGGAGAAGATGAATTATTAATGATTATGTCCACATCACGTTTGAGTTGTTGGGATTATGGGAAATAGATCCGTAATTAGTGGAGCTAAAGAAATGGTATTCCCAGAAATCAGGGTTGATTCTTGTTGGGAGAGAAAATATTGGGAAGTTTAACAAAGTCAGTCGGTAGTATTGGGGTATAAAGCTTGAGTGTAATAGAAAGGATATTGTCGGGGCCAGACAGTATATTGGTGGGAAAATACCATTTTTCAGTGTCAAAGGTGACCATGTGACTTATATCTTTGCTGTTCTGACCAGGTGAAAGCCTACTGTGCCGAGGTTTCCGTGTACGGTGCATTTAACAACCGTTATCCCGTTGAAAACGATTGCGACTACAAGACATTTGCAATTGACGGAAAGCCTGGTAAACTAGTTGTTAAAAAAGGAAGAAAAGATCATCTTACACTGACCATACGTTTTAAGAAGAGATTTGGTCTCAAATTTGTGGCTTGTGACCATCCCTCCTATACAGTCAGCATCAAACCAAATGGTAAGTAAATGATTTTTTTTCTTTTCAAATGTTATTTTGTAGTCTACATACAAGCCTGCGTGCACACGCACGCACACACACACACACACACACACGTGTATGTGTGAGTTATAAAATGTTCAGGCTCCGACATCAAAGTATTTAAACGGCAAAGGTACCATGTTGTAGTTAGGGATTCGGTACTTTTGCACTAACAATGTGTACAGATTTATAAGTACTTAGTTTAGTAAATATGGATTTGACACTTCTGTTATGCTTCTTTCAGTTTCCGTCTACCAAATCCACTCACAAGGCTTTGGTCGGCCCGAGGCTATAGTAGAAGACACTTGCCCAAGGTGCCACGCAGTGGGACTGAACCCAGAACCATGTGGTTTGTAAGCAAGCTACTTACCACACAGCCACTCCTATATATATATATATATATATATATATATATATATATATATATATATATATATATATATATATATATATATATATATATATATATATATATATATATATATATATATATATATATATATATATATATATATATATATATATATATATATATATATATATATATATATATATATATATATATATATATATATATATATATATATATATATATATATATATATATATATATATATATATTATAAATTAACTACCAACAATAATTGGTAAACTAACTTAAAAATCATCACCAAGATATCATTGAAGAAGATAAATATGTTCTTTTGAATTTATACGTTTTTGCGTCGTAACTCCTTTATTATTATTTATATATATATATATATATATATATATATATATATATATATATGTCTGTCTGTCTGTCTGTCTGTCTATCTATATATTTGTCTACCTATCTATCCATCTATCTATTTATCTATCTATCTATCTTTCTTTCTTTCTTTCTTTTGTACAGATCAAATGTTTGAAGTGGCTTGCCATCGAAAAGAAGATGAAAGACCGTGTAGCTATAAAGAAACCAAGTCTAAGTGTGAAGACGGTAAGTACATACAAGTGTTTATCCCTAAAGGCTCATTCTTATTGGTTCCTCTTTGGTTTGCATTCGTGCTACAAACAGTGTTAGTCTTCTTCAGTTGCCCACTTTAAATCCACCACACAGTTTTTGCGGGTCTTTACTGGAATCCATTTAGCCGATGTCTCCAGTCTGATAAATAACTTGGTATCTCTATACATTGATTCTTGTTGAATCTTCCACTGTGCAGTTCCAGTGTTTGTGAGACGGTACAGAAGATGGAAGTGGGTCTTTAGTGGAGACTCATCCACCACTAGGTACCGACAGGGATACAATCCTGTGCTTTTATTCTTCTGTAATCCAGTACTTAACCAACTCATTACACAAGCCAAGACATATATGTCCATTCCGTTTGACTGATGCTTTTTTATGATAGATGACCTTTAAGAAAAACATATTACACACACACACGCAGATATATATATATATATATATATATATATATACGATACAAATAATAAATGAGTATATGCATATATACGTACATGTATGTACATACTTACATCTACCTGTTTATATAGATGCATATCTGGGTACAGGACATCGCAAACAAAGCATTGACAAAAAGATAAACGAGTACAGAAAACACACAGGCTACATAGGGAACATCTCCTTCATCAGCTGCCCCCATTCTAACACAGGCGTTTCGAAGAGTAGAGCAATATATATATATATATATATATATATATATATATATATATATATATATATATATATATATATATATATATATATGTATATATAATATCATATACACTTCAAGCTTATAAAATATTACTATTATTTACAGAATTGTCACTCATCACAGCTCAGATCATATATAAACGTGGTCTGATCAATAAGTATCCGGATATATATATATATATATATATATATATATATATATATATGGGAGAATATACAAAAAATAACAACAGACGAGGACAGGTGGTGTAAATAACAAAAGTATATATTAGTATGACGCTCGGGAATACGGAAAGTCTTTGACGTTTCGAGCTACGCTCTTCAACAGAAAGAATACGGAGACAAGGAGAAAAACACGGAGAAAAAAAATTGAATAGTGTTCAGTCAACGGTCAATCATAATAATGGCCGATCATAACAATGACTGACCGGAAGTTAGAAATTCTTATTTCAGGAGAGCTAAGAAAGGGGGAGATAACAAACGGTGATCGGGAACGAGGTATATATATATATATATATATATATATATATATATATATATATATATATATATATATATATGTAATAAGGGTTGCTTGTTAGCAATTTTCAACCAAATTGGAACACTAGCTTTTGTTAGTAAATGCTTAAAGGAGAATCTGGATAAACTGGGATTTTCAGAAAGAGAAATTGACCGGCTGATCCGTACGTTATAAGCGCAATCTGTGAGTGGAACAGTAAAAATATGCAAGACTTTTCTCAAGTTCCAAATGTGAATTTGTCTGTGTTAACTACATCCCAAAGACGAAGCCTCGTATCTTTGTTGGAAACCGGCTCCCTCCTCAGTGGAAGATGTATTATAATTAAAAAATAGAAGAGACATACATACATACATACATACATAAATTTACTTAACTTTTTAAAAATATATTTTTCAGATCCCAGAGACGAACCCAGTGCAGGCTATAGACAACTTTCCATAAACGCATGGATTTCTGCGGGACTCTTAGCTGCTTGGCGATTGGCATGATCAGAGATAGTGTGCAGATATAACTGCTACCAAAACCAATGAGCAGTTATTACACAGTGCGATTATTGCTGTTTAAAACTCTGTGTGTAAGTGTGTGTGTGTGTGCGTGTATAAGTGTGAATATGCAGGAAATTATGTTTGTCTTTCCAAGACACGAACACACACACACACATGGATATAGACATGCGCACATATTTATATGTATGTATATACGCTTATACCCGATGACAGACCGTTAACCACTAAACCTTTTTTTTATTTTCTCTCCCTGTTTATTTCTGTGTTCCTTTCTGCCGAAGAGCGTAGGCTCGAAACATAAACGACTTTCTCACTTCCCGAGCGTTAAACTAATATATCTGTTGTTTATACACCAGTCTTCGTCTTTTGTGGGTTTTTTTGTAAATTCTCACCAAGGCGTAGGAGTGGCTGTGTGGTAAGTAGCTTGCTTACCAACCACATGGTCCCGGGTTCAGTCCCACTGCGTGGCATCTTGGGCAAGTGTCTTCTACTATAGCCTCGGGCAGACCAAAGCCTTGTGAGTGGATTTGGTAGACGGAAACTGAAAGAAGCCCGTCGTATATATGTATATATATATGTGTATGTATGTATGTGTTTGTGTGTCTGTGTTTGTCCCCCCAACATCGCTTGACAACCGATGCTGGTGTGTTTATGTCCCCGTAACTTTGCGGTTCGGCAAAAGAGACCGATAGAATAAGTACTAGGCTTCTAAAGAATAAGTCCTGGGGTCGATTTGCTCGACTAAAGGCGGTGCTCCAGCATGGCCGCAGTTAAAAGACTGAAACAAGTAAAAGAGTAAAAGAGTATATGTATGTATGTATGTATCTATCTATCTATCTATATCTTTGTCTCTCATTCTCTCTCTCTCTCTCTCTCTCTCTCTCTCTCTATATATATATATATATATATATATATATATATATATATATACACGCACACACACACAAACATATACATGCATCCACGCTCGCACACACATGTATGTATATTCGTTTATGCATGTGCATATATGTATATATGCATGTATATATATATATATATATATATATATATATATATCCACATGCTCGCACACATATATGTAAAGCGAATATTTTTTTCTTTTCATTGGAATATAACACAAACCCACTTCTTAATTAATTAAATGAAAAATAATGATTTTATAACTAATATCAACGATTTCTTAATTAACGTAATATATTTTCCCTTTGACCTTAACACAATTATTTGACAATTATTTCTTATATTTCTGTTTTTCTCTTTTTCGTTTTGCTTTCTTTCTTAACTGCAATTGTCAAGCAAGTGATTTAATCTAAATCCTGTTTTGAATCTAAAACAATTATAGTATAGAAAACAAACATTTGCCTTTCAGAATTACCAATAATTTTACTTAAATATCAGATACTATTAATTTTACTTAAATATCCAAATACAATTAATTTTACTTAAATATCAGATACTATTAATACTATTAATTTTAAGTAAATATCAGAGATACGTTAGAATTGTGTTAGTGACCAGGTTGCAGTTGGTGCGACGAATATTTTGACCTTAAATAATAAACATTTAAGTAAAGTTAGCAAATTTTGTGTGGTTTTTGAATGGCTAATATATTTTTTCCGCGTTGAAATTGTTTATATATTCTTAATAATTTTATTATGATCCACTAATCCGTCATCTCGCTAATCGCACATATGATTTATGAAGTAAATTTGTATAATGTTCATTAAATTGTAATACATGAATTTATGTAATTTCATCCAAATTTTAACAGATAAAAAATATGTAATGAACGATGTTGTTGTTGTTTTCGTTGTTGTTTAGTTCTAAGTCAGAGACGAAATGTGATTGTAAAATTCTCGATGTTACTTCAATGCACCAATAGACATTGTTGCCCCACGACAATGAAACACACCCACCCCATCCTTTCTTACTCCCTTCACAAACACAGTCACTGAGGTTCTTCTTGGAATCCGTCAGATTACTGCTTGAACTCACAATGGTCCACTGAGGAATTTCAACCATGAACTAAGTTTAGAAACCGGTTCTTTCTCTATTGTCAAAAGAATCTTGAAATAAAACTGAACAATGACATACATGCACACGCAGGTGAAGCAAAGGGTGGTGCTTAAACAGCTATACACAGAAATCTTTAGAAATATGATTTCTTTTTTGCTTTTTGTCAAAATTTTAAGAAAGCAACTTATTTTTATGTTATTGAAATGATTTACGGACAGGTTTTTGTGCAATTCAAAAGTTTCAAGATATGTATCAAACAGGATATGTATCAAACAAAGGCAGGGTTGACTTTCTGCAATGAGCAACTGAAGCAAATTTCTTGGAAAACAACATTACTCACGCACCAATTCTCTACAGTAAAGATCAGAGGCACCACGCGAGCGCATGCGTATAGGTGTGTGTGTACGTGTGTTTGCGTTTGTGTGTGCGCGTGTTTGTGTTTGGGTGTGCGTATGCGCGTGTGTGTGTGTGTCTGTTTGTCTGTATGTATATATCCATGTATAGCTAGCTGGCACTCCGTCGCTTACGACGTCGAGGGTTCCAGTTGATCCGATCAACGGAACAGCTTGCTCGTGAAATTAACGTGCAAGTGGCTGAGCACTCCACAGACACGTGTACCCTTAACGTAGTTCTCGGGAATATTCAGCGTGACACAATTTGACAAGGCTGACCCTTTGAATTACAGGCACAACAGAAACTGGGAGAAAGAGTGAGAGAAAGTTGTGGTGAAAGAGTACAACAGGGTTCACCACCATCCCCTGCCGGAGCCTCGTGGAGCTTTAGGTGTTTTCGCTCAATAAGCACTCACAACGCCCGGTCTGGGAATCGAAACCGCGATCCTATGACCGCGACTCCGCTGCCCTAACCACTGGGCCATTGCGCCTCCACATCCATGTATAGTATGTCCGTAAACATGGATGTATGTATGCATGCATGTATGTGTATGTATGCATCCATATATAGTATTACGTAAGCGTGTATGTATGTAAGTATGTATGTATGTATTTATGTATGTATGTATTTATATATGTATGTTTTTCTCTTTTTGACCGTCCACCTGCTTAGTAGCAAGGTTATGAGAAAAAACAACTTTTCATATTTAAAATCTTCAGAAGCTCTGGCAGGTTTTCATTATTTCAGATATTGTGTTCATTTGTGATGTATAAATCAAAGAGTTGCCTTCACTCCCTGGAAGAACCCAAGCTCAGTCGTACTTTCCTCTACACTGATTGGTATGTATCCTGTAGCTCCCATCATGATAGGCATGGTTCTGAAAGTGTATCTTGCTTACTGAATGTTCAAACTGAATGCTCCATCGGCATTAGATATTGTCTTCTGGCTTTAGTCATGTTATTCTCTTGGACATTTATACAACTGTAAAAATGTCAGGTATTACCATATCTGGGGATGCACGAGTAATTAAGAGATGAAATTGCAACAATGTGAGCGAGGAAAAAAACACCTGTCATCACAACAGTCGTAGGGGCACTCCGAGTCTTAACATATAAATTTGAGAAAACATGTCGGAGAAACTGGAATTAACATAAACTGGGGACGGCTAGGATTTTAAGATTGGTGCTTAGGTGTTGAGGACCTTCCCTGAAGCTTAACAGCTAGTCAACCTCGGTGGAATTTGATCTCAGAACTTTAAAAAATGGTCGAAATGCCACTAATCATTTTGCCCGGCGTGCTAACGAATCTCCTAGCTCGCTGCTTTGGTGATGATGATGATGATGATGATGATGATGATGATGATGATGAGGAGGAGGAGGAGGAGGAGGAGGAGGAGGGTTCGTTCTTTATTGGCCACAAGGACCGAGCACAAAAACATATAGGGACAATACAGACAAGGGACAAGTAGGGTTTAAAACAGAAAATGTGTAAACAATAAAAGAAAAAAAAATGCCAGTTAGTTTATCTCCTTCGACGCCTAGAGTTTCTCCCCCCCCCCCCCCGAGGACCTCGTCGCACTTTCCCTCCACTAATCCCCTATAGAACTTCATGGTTGAACTTTCACTGACCACGTTGTCCGACAAGCAGAATGCTGTGAGCGTTTGCCGACACTCCAGATGCCAAGCGTCCTTTCTTGGGCTGCGCTTGACCCAGGACTGTAGCTCCGTCAAGGAGACGAGCTGCGGAGAATCCCATTTGACGAACGGTGACTCCACCTTACTCATCGTTAAGGAAACGCTAGAAATGTCACAGCCTCAGGGCGACAGAAACAACAACAACAACAACAAATTTCGCTATATTTTTTTCTATTCATTACAATTCAGATAAAATTATTTATAACAATTTGGATAGAATTATATAAATTTATTTCAAACAATCATTTATTAAAAATATATCGGATTAGTGAGAAAGAGGGATTAGTGCATTAGAAGATTATTAAAAATATATAAACAATTTCAGCGTGGAGAACGTATATTAGCCATTAAAATCCATACAAATGCTGCTAACTTTACTTAAATATTTATTATTTGAAGTAGACATTTTCGTCGCACCAACTGCAGCTTAGTAACTGACGCGATTCCAATGTTTTGATTTTATTCATCTTACTTCGAACTGTGCGGATAATATCGGACTGAGTTGGTGCTTTAATTTAAGCACCTAATTCAACTGAATCTTAATTACTTCTATATATATATATTTATTAGACAAGAAATTCTGGTCATAGAGTTGCCAATGGTTTCGTATCCATGAAAGCTACAGTCTTGTGGACAGCTCATCAGATTCTATACAAAGACGAAAAATTTAAACTTACTACCAACGCGGACGTGAGGAAACACTCAGATATCAGTATAAAAATGTTCAATTAAATGGAGCCGCTTGAAACAGTCGTACTGTATTACTACTTGAAATCTATCTATCTATCTATCTATATATATATATATATATATATATATATATATATATATATATATATAATAATATTATTAGGGACAAAATCCAAAATTACAGGTAAAAAACTCAATTAAAATCAATTTATAAAAAATTAAAATTAAATTGAGCCTTATAGATAAAGTATATATAAAATATATATAGTTTTAGAGAAAATAACCAATTTTCAAGAACTCATCGATGAAAATCCACTATCACATATAGAAAAATTGATAATTAAAAGCACAATAAATGAGTATAATATAAAGTAAAGTAAATATCATAAGATAAATATAATATTATATATATATATATATATATATATATATATTACATTGCGATTAGTTTTGTTATCGATGCCGGGTTTTACAATCCAGTAAATAATAATAATGGTATTTTTATATAAGCTTAAAGCTTAGGGTGATCACCGTGCAATGACTAAGGAAAATAGTCTAATAAAGGGGCATATAAGCCCTCGACAGACAAAAAGGAGGCTTTCCTACGCGGATAGGAAAGCCTACTTGTTTTCTGTCGAGGGCTTGTATTCCCCATTATTAGACTATTTTTCTTAATCATTGCAGGGTGACCGCTATAAGCTTGTATAAATCCCATTAATACACACACACACACATACACACAGAGTTTTGAACAGCAAAAATCGCACCAACTGCTCATTGGTTTTGGTAGCAGTTATACCTGCACACGATCCGTGATCATGCCAATCGCCAAGCAAGTAAGAGTCCTGCAGAAATCGATGCGGTTATGGAAAGTTGATTTGTGACTGCATCATCAGTTGTTGTCGGCATTAAGGTGGTAGGCGCTGAAAAATATATAGAAAAGGGAAAATACGTTTGTTATATATCTATATTTGTATGCATATGTGTGTACTTATATATATATGTTTAGAGAGAAGATTTTTTTCTCAAAGAGTTAAGATTCAGAAAAGAACCTATTTAGAAAGTTTCTAACAGAATGGATTCTGATAAAGAAACACAGGAGCCATGTAGTGGGTTTAAAGTGGCTAACTGAAGAGGTCTAACATTAATGGATTGTGTGTCGCAAGAACACAAACCAATGGTGAACCAGTTAGAAAGGAGTCTTGAAGGTTAAACACTTGTACATACTTACTTTCAGAGCATTTAGACTCGGATTCTGCAGGGGTACACGGTCTTTCATCTTGCTTTCGATGGCAAACCACTTCACGTGTGGAGTCTGTGCAAAAGAAAGAGAGAAAATTTGTAGAAAGACAGACAGATAGATAAATAGACAGATAGATACATACATACATACATACATACATACATATAGAGATAGATAGACAGACAGACAGACAGACAAGCAGACAGACAGACAGACAGACAAGCAGACAGACAGACAGACAAGCAGACAGACAGACAGACAGACAAGCAGACAGACAGACAGGTGAATAAGACTTTAAAAGGCAAGGTAACGGGTTAGGTCAGAATTAACGTGCGTATGTATATATATATATATATATATATATATATATGCATACATAAATACACACACACACACACACACACACACACACACACATACACGTAAATATCGAACGATGAAAATGAGTGCTCAACACCGCACTGATGGATATATATTATCTCTTTATTTGTGAATTAAGGCTTAATTTACAAATAATTGTTATTGTTGTTGTTGTTGTTGGCACTCCGTCGCTTACGATGTCGAGGGTTCCAGTTGATCCGATCAACGGAACAGCCTGCTCGTAAAATTAACGTGCAAGTGGCTGAACACTCCACAGACACGTGTACCCTTAACGTAGTTCTCGGGGATATTCAGCGTGACACACAGTGTGACAAGGCTGGCCCTTTGAATTACAGGCACAACAGAAACAGGAAGAAAGAGTGATAGAAAGTTGTGGTGAAAGAGTACAGCAGGGTTCGCCACCATCCCCTGCCGGAGCCTCGTGGAGCTTTTAGGTGTTTTCGCTCAATAAACACTCACAACGCCCGGTCTGGGAATCGAAACCGCGATCTTATGACCGCGACTCCGCTACCCTAACCACTGGGCCATTGCGCCTCCACACATACATAGATACGTACATTCAAACATACATACAGACAGACAGAGTGGCGGAACAGCTTCGGAATAGAAAAGCATTTGCTTACCTTTTGGCTCAATGATGACTGTGTAGTAGGGATGGTCACAAGCTGGAGAGTTTAGGCCATATTGTCTCTCGGAGAAGATAGTCAGAGTAAAATTATCAGTTTGTGATTCTCTCGCGTCAATTATTACTTTACCAGGATTCTTATCCGTTGCAGACGTTTTGTAGTCGTGGTCAGCTTCAATGGGATAACTGTTGTTAAAGGCACCATACACAGTGACTTCGGCACACTGGGTACTCACCTGGTCAGAACAGCAAAGATATAACATACATGATGAACTTCGGACACTGGTCAAAGATATCTTCCTACCAATATACTGTCTCGCCCTGTCAATATCCCTTCCATTACCCCCAAACTTTATACCCCTGTGCCACCCAGGGACTTTACTGAACTTTCCAATTCAAAAGAAATCCTTCTCCATTTCTGGGAATACCATTTCTTTAGCCCCACCAATTAAGGACCTATTTCCTACAATTCCAACAATTCAGACGTGATGTGGAGACAATCATTAACAATTCGTCTTCTCCAGCATCTAAAATCCTTCTCCCTCTTCAAGAGTTAGCATTATGACTTCCATAATAAGGTTCATCTGTATCTCGTCTCAACCCAAATTTACAGATCCGCCAGTTTCATCTCTTCTCATCACAAGTTATGGATCTCACGCTCACATTTTCATATTAACCCCTCAACTCGGATCCTTTATCAAATCATCGTTCATAAGTATCTGACAAGTTTTGGTGAGGCGACGAGGTTTGTTAGCGTTGATCCTCGCCCCTACCAGCACATGTGACTAATCACATGACAATATAAATAGTAAAGAAATATAGCAGAAGTTGAAGAAGGATCGTCTTACCCGAATCGTACTTCCTGAAGAATCTGTACTGTTGCTAATGTCCAAAACTTGTTCTTGTATTTGGCCATTCTTGAGAACACTGTTATTATACAATTGACTGACTTCACCAACAACAGGTGTCACTGCAATTGGAATCAAACGTTTATAAAAAAGTACAAAACATTAGTGTGTGTGTGTGTGTGTTGCGTGTGTGTGCGTGTGTGTGTTTGTGTATGTGTGTGTGTGTGTGTGTGTGTGTCCGTTGTGTGGATGTGTGTGCGCGCGTCCGCGTGTGCTTGTATATATATATATATATATATATATATATATAATTATTACAAATTAAAAGGGTAAAGGATTATCAATTTATTAATTAATAAATCAATTAACAATTAATAATTTTTACCAAGCCCATCGGTATGAAAGCACCATTATTGGTGGAGAACTTATTTAAAACCTTTTAAATATATAAATATATATATATATATATATATATATATATATATATATATATATATATATATATATATATATATATATATATATATATATATATATATATATATATATATATATGATAAAAGATAGACAAGCTGTCGCAAATTGCATTGCATTATTCATATAGAAGATGTACAGAAATAAGCACTCTTTGTATTATTCACTTTTTAACGTATTCTTAACCATCGTATATCAGGTCGTCCCATTATACCCCGATTTTAAATAAGGAAAACAAGTGATCAAATCTTACGTTTTAATGAGACGTAGTCGGCAATATAATTTCCATGATTATCAATGACATCTTTCCATCTCCTTGTAAGCATTTTAAACACATTATTGGAAAACTCGATTACGAAGAGAAGAACTCTGAAAGGTCAGTTTCGACTTCCTCGGTTACTTCAAGAGTTAATCCATCCAAATGATTCTGTAAATGACAGAACAAATGGTAATTTGAAGGAGCAAGGTCTAGGGAATAAGGCGGATGAGCAATTTTCTCCCAGCCAAGTTCCTCAATTATCTGTGACGTGATCTTTGCAGAGTGGGGTCTTGCATTGTCCTAATGAAACACCACTCCTTTTCAATTTACTGAAGCATGTCTTTTTTCCTTCAAAACAGCATTCAAACACTCTAATTGCTGACAATAGATTTGAGTATTGATTGTTGCATTAATTTATAGCAACTCAAAGTGGGTGATTCTTTTGCATCGCCTTGAAAATTTCACTTGCACATTTTCAACCCCAATCACATATTTTTGGCCACCTTTTGCCGAACCGCTGTTTTACTTAGTTCATAAACAAAATAATATTGGATGTCAAGTAGTTGAGGACACACACACGCGTACCTCGCTCAGTTGATTTGGTTTTCCTTGTACAACACACCTACCAGCAAGCAGGGCAAATACGAAATGGAAGGTACTACAGGAAGGGAAACCATATCAATATATGGTGTTTATCTAAAACAAAAGAAATGCTTAGCGTCTGCATTAATAATACTTAAGGTTCAAGAGTGTTGTGAGTTAAACTGTGCATTTGAGGAGGTCTAATATACAAGCGTTATATCAGTTCTTCATAATAACTTTACAATCAAGAAACCCCTTTTATTTCAACGAATTCTTTCATGATCTTCACGTCTTTTCGACAAATTTTGATCTTAGCTCTTGGTTCTGCCCCCAAGTACTATCTCCACGCACAGAGAAAGGTCTGCTGACATAGGTTGTGAACTTGTGAAGCTCTGGATTACGTGTACCCGTAACAATACCGATGGAGAAGGTGATGTTTAGGGGCTAAAAACATGTAAGTACTTACTGTCGTAACATGCAGAGTCGAGTTGCTTTGCAGTACATGGGCTATGGACATGATTTACGATGCAAGCCGCTTCAAGTCTGGGTGCTGTGAGAGAGAAAGACAAATGTTAGAACAGGAAGAGACAGACCTTTTATTGGTAGTAAAAACATCTCATGATGGATATAATCAGATATATATATATAAATGTCAAGGAAGAAATGAAGAACAGTGTCACCTGTGGACCAGTTGTATGGTTGGACGAGTTGGTAAGTCATGGATGGAAGGGAGTGAGGGGCAAAACCAAACAAGGGGAATGCCGGAAACGACAGACAGAAACAGTTCCGTTGGGCTCTCTGAGGGGACGCCAAAGATCCAAGAAATGAGAGATGGCTGGAATCCGTAGGCAAGATTTGTATGACAGGCATAATCAAACGCTTTGCTCTCACCGAATTTCTCCAAAGCATCAGCGCACTGAAGAGTGATAAGGAAAAGAGGGTCCCCAGTGAATCTGATTTACAGCTCCGTTACGGTGGTCATTAAGGAGAGAGGGAGAGGGAGAGGGAGAGAGAGAGAGAGAGAGAGAGAGAGAGAGAGAGAGAGATTCAGGTCCTCCTTAATAATTGTTTCCATTACCTTAAAGATATAAAAAATTAGTGTAATAGGGTGATCGGTGCCCGGATAACAGAGGAGAATGCGACACACCGTCCTATGTTGCCGTCAATTCTGGAACCCTCATTACTCTTACATTGAATATGTAAAATATATAAAACAATGTTTGAAAGAAAACGAAGTAGCTTACCCGTTGGGTTGAAGCTGATGTCATAGGAAGGATTGTCACAGGCTGTGGAATTAAGATCGAATCGTTTTTGGGAAAAGACAGTCAGGACAAGCTTTTCAAGTTCTGATTTTGGCAAAAGAAATAATTTGCCCGGCTGATGGTCAGTTGCCAAAGTCTTGTAGTCGTAGTCGGCTTCATTGGGATAACTGTTGCTAAATGAAGCGTACACAATGACCACACCACACTGGACATTTACCTGCAGAAAACAACAACAGATATAACATATAAAATGACCACACCAAACCGCACATTCACATGAAGAAAACAACAACAGATATAACATATAGAATGACCACACCAAACCGCACATTCACCTGCAGAAAACAACAGATATAACATACATAGTCACCACACCAAACTAGATACTCACATGGGGAAAAACAAAAAGGGTATGATATATATAGTATCCTTAATTTGATTGATTCATTTAGAAAAGGAGTCCAAACTTTTTCCCATAAACCCACTGTCTCTTCCTGTTGCCGCTTCTACCGTTACTACAACATCGTCTTCTCAGAACTAGTTATCTGCATACCAGCCCCTTCAAAGCAAGCTTGACACACCCATCTCTGCCCTCCTAATCACATATTCTATGTCTAAACCCCGCTTTTCCTGTACTAACCACTATACTCAATCCTTTCTCCCCACCCAATGTCGACCCAATCTCCAGAATTCCCTCCGTTGCCCACATTTATCTTGCAGCCATAAATGTCCCAACTAAACATCAATAAAAAGAATGTGACCGTCCAGTCCTTGAAGGACTGAGATGTTTATGGGCACTGTCCCTTCTTTCCCAATCATCCTTAAAAATAGAAAAATACAATTCTGTTGATATAGTTCTTAGAATATTCGTCTTACCAGAACTGTTGTACCCAAGGTGGACTTTGTCGTGTTGGCGACCTGCAAGACTTGTTGTTTTGTCTCGTTAGTTTTTGGAATGGTGTTATTGACTAACTGAGTGTCTTCAGGAACTTCGGTGGGAGCTGGAAACAGACAGTGACGTTTAGGAAGGCACAACATAGCAGTCAAATATAATGTAACATGCATACATAGTATACATTCATGTGTATACATCCATTCTTAACGATGAATGATTTCTTATTTTCATATATATGTATATATATACATACATATATATGTATATATGTATATATCTACACACACACACACACACACACACACACACACACACACACACACACACACACACATATATATATATATATATATATATATATATATATATATATATGGGAGAATATACAAATAATAACAACAGACGAGGACAGGTGGTGTAAATAACAAAAGTATATATTAGTATGACGCTCGGGAATACGGAAAGTCTTTGACGTTTCGAGCTACGCTCTTCAACAGAAAGAATACGGAGACAATATATATATGTAGATATATACATATATATGTATGTATATATATATATATATGAAAATAAGAAATCATTCATCGTTAAGAATGGATGTATACACATGAATGTATATATATATATATATATATATATATATATATATATACATAGATACACACACACTCGCGCGCAAATATATATACGTATACATATCTGTATATGAATACGGATGTATGGAAATATAAAGGAATGAGCTATACCTTCATACGCCAATCCACTTAGATAATTATACATACATCTGTATGAACGTATTGTACATACAGCTAGCCATACATAGCGACAGTTATATAACTATACTCACGTACAAGGACATGCACAATGTCCTGGATATATATACTCACATATACATACATTTTACACATCAAACTATTCGGTGTGTTCCGAAAAATTAACGTATGGTACTTATAGTTAGTAGTTATATCAGTGTACGTAAGCGGGAAGAAATAAATTTAAGTTCGCTGACTGCAGACAGTCACAGTAATTAATTAATTAATTAACTGCCCTTATTATATCGTGGAAATTTGTAATAAAGTCCATGGTTACATCTTATTAAACTTTCGGTGCAGCAGCATCCATTGATCTGCAACAACATCATTAACAATAGAAACAAAAACAACAATAATTTTCAACAACAGTTGTTAGATATCAGACTTACCTCTACAGGATTTAGATTTAATTTCCCTCACGATAAAATCAATCTCATTATAATCTTTCAAGTTGATGAAATGTGTACAACTGGGTTCACTTGCTGCCGCAGTTAACTCAGACACTCTTGGATTGACAACTCCAATTGTAAATATAGTGACGCCATCCTTTTTCAGTTTTTGAGCTGCCGCTACTGTTTTATTTTCACTATTTGATTTTCCATCAGTCACCAAAACTAAAACTTTTGCAGCAGCAGATTTTCTTGTTGTATTTGTAAAGACACTGGTACGTGCTTTGTCAAGAGCAGTGTCCGTAGCAGTACCACCACCATTGTAAGATATAGCGTTAATAGCATTTTTTACTGCAGTTTTCGTACTGTGAGTGTCTAAGTCAAACATTACGATAGGACTGCTTGAAAATCTAACCACTGCTACACGTGTCTCATCTTGGCTAATGTCTAGACTATCCACAATATTAACCAAGAATGTTTTTGTCTTCACAAAGTTGGTTGATCCAACGCTTCCTGACGAGTCAATAACGAAAACAAGGTCGATCTGGGCACTGGCGCACTCTGAAAAGATATTTAAAACAGACACATGCTTATAAGTCAGTTAATATTAAATTCTTGTCAAGTTGATGTATTTGCTAAATGTTTATCATAACACACCGTAAGAGAGGTGTGGTGACAGCTTTAGAATTCCACTCAGTTGTGCATGAATCTCAATTATATATATATATATATATATATATATATATATATATATATATATATATATATATATATATATATATATATATATATATATATGCATGTATGTACATACGTTTGTATGTATGTATGAATGTATGTATGTATGCATGTACGTATGCATGTATGTATGTATGTATGTATATATGTATATAAGGGAGTGCGAATGCGTATATATATATATATATATATATATATATATATATATATATATATATATATATATATATATATATATATATATATATATACGGTGGGGGCTTAACACAGTTTCCGATTGGCTAATTTCACTTCCAGAATCGACTCAAAGCTATTATCAAAGATATTCACTCAACCAAAGTATCACACACCCTGATCAAATCGCACCTCAATGCATGGTCCTTCTCTCTGGCTTCTCACATGACGACTATCTCACATGCAATTCTAAACAATGTCTCTACTTACCATTCTTCTGTTCTACTTTATTCGCAGAATCTACGAAGTCATTCTCCAAGCCAGCTGGGTTGATATGCTGGATCCAGTAACCTGCTTGCAGTTGTTTGCTGAGAGGGATTGGTGAGTTTAAGTTTAAGATAAACAAGCTCATTACCAATCCAGAATATAGGGGTTTCTGTAGGTCGGACATTGTTAGAGTCGATACATCAACATTCAACTCAGTTTGGATTGTACTGCAATTTGCTTTCAGTGTACCATTGCAAGCGTTTTGGACCGTTGTCAATTGAGTGCTGTTTACCTAGAGAAATAAAAAAAAAAACAAGATTGGCTAGAAATATCGATCAAATATTATTCAATTATCCTCTACCATAAAAAGGAAAGTTATGTCTTATATTGCGGCCAAAAACAAAGATTTAAACCCTAGCGCGTTCTGAGTTAGTTAAGTTTGCAAAGAGTCGTTAGTTAGTGTGATCGATCTACGTCAGTTCTTGCAGCGCCTATTCAATTGGTCTTTCTACATTTAGGATCTTCCTGGAATGTTTGGCACCAGGTTTCTTGGAGCGGCTGCGTTTCTTCCGATTTCCTTTCTCCAGTGCCACCGTCATTAGAATTAATCTACCGCGCAAGCGCAGCTCCTCGACAGCAGTAAAAATGCCAGCGTTTAAAATTCGAAAATGATCCAAAGAATTTACAATACTTAATCATATCGAAGGGAAATGGAATTATTAGAAATTTACACGCTAGGTCACTGGAAATGGAAATTTCTGATATTTCCATTTCTCTTCGATATGATTAAGTATATATATATATATATATATATATATATATATATATATATATACAAATGATATATGAGCATATGCATATATACATACATATATGTACATACCTACATCTACATGTATATATAGATGCATATCCGGGTACAGGACATCAAAAAACGTGGACAAAAAAGGGACGGGAACATAAGCAAAGCACAAAAAACGGACTTTTTTTACGGACAACAGAATGAACACATAGGAAAACAAACAAGCCACTTATAGAACTTTTCCTTCCTCAGCTGCCTCTATTCTAAACTAGGCGTTTCGAATTCACAGATTTCCATCGTTTTGTACAACAGCTTCCAAGGTACATAAAGGAATTAACAACCTGAAGTAACTTACCCTTAACAAAAATTTTAGTGGGGTTACAAACAGCACCACACGCAGGTTGATGCATTACAACTGTATACACACACACACATATGTTTGTACGTATATATGATGTATGTATGTATGTATGTATGTATGTATGTATGTATGTATGTATGGTGTGATTGTGTTTTCGTTAGTGTATATGAGCAAATCTTGTACTTACCCTCCATATTCCACCAGTTATTGCTGGGATAGACTTCATCTGGGTCTCTGCTAATCGTCTCAGGAAATAATAGTCTTGTGCCAGAATACATTTCGTTCTGATTTTTCTTATGGTTGCATCGATTACAGCATTGCTAGTCTCACCAGGTTTCAGGGTCAAATCTTCGGCATAGACGTGTCTGGCAATGCCAAGACAAATGCCCACTAACAGAAGATATTTGATGGACATTGTTGGAAAGATTTTTGTTTCTTCTTAAACGATAAATGTCAGACAGCAGTTCGAGATCCAAAACTAATCGTTTGACAATACTCCCCGAGTCTCACAGCTTTATATAAAGAAGACTTTTCTCAAAAATAGAAAGTAACAAGATATACAATAGGAATTACTCATGCGGCAGCATACAATATACAATTGTATACAATACTACATTTTACACATCTGCAATTCACCAAATATGCACGTACAGATACACACACCCCACACACTCACACACAAACACGCTGTGTCGATGTGATAACGGTGGTGGATGGTGGTGGGTGACGGTGGGTGACGGTGTTAGGGTGCCGCCCTGGTTGCACCAGGCTAAACTGGCAATATGACCATCCCCAAGTACAACAATATATATATATATATATATATATATATATATATATATATATCATAAATATAAGGGATTAGCAATTGAGTTGCTCCAACATACTAGCCGATGAATTCGTAAGTGCCTTTCTTATCGTTGATTTTTGGTGCCGCATGGCCAAGGATTACCGTGAATTTTTTTAGAGACACTTTCAAATTTATCAGAATATTTGGGCTGAAGATTGGAATAGTGAAGTTTTCGTTCGCTTAACCATGAAACGATTCGTACCCAATTAACTAAAGGCTTGTTTTGTTTGTGCTTTTCCCTCCGGTTTTTTGTTCTATGTGTGCCATAAATATCGCCATCCGTTTTAGAGAAAAATTTGTAGTTTAGAATCAGTAGTTCTTTGACTGCTGTTTCTGAATTTTCAGTATGTTGGAGAAGCAACTCAATTGCTAATCCCTTATATTTATGATGATAAATGGTCTTACCGATAAAGGTTTATTTCATACTGAACTACTTGGCAAAATTGTTAATTGTTAATTCTATTATTAATTGACGATTCCCTGCCCTCATTTCTTGTATATATATATATATATATTTATATATATATATATATATATATATATATATATATATATATATATATATGTATGTATATGTATATATGTATGTATGTATGTATAAATGTATATCTATATATGTAGGTGTGTATATATATGTGTGTGTATGTATATATATATATGTATGTGTGTATATATATATATATATATGTATATATGTATATATATATATATACGTGTGTGTATATATATGTATGTATGTATATATATATATATATATATATATATATATATATATATATATATATATATAAAACATAAATAATATATAAATATATATGTACATACCTACATCTATATGTATACATACATGCGTTTATTTCTTGGCTGCTTAGTGTGTAAAGTACAATACAGATTATAAAGAAAAAGAAGAATTTGAACATTCAAACCTCGTGTTTATTTCCAGTTATGTTCAAATTCTTCATTCTCTACATTTTATTATCTATCTATATGTATATCAAATTAAGCAACACGAATTTTAAAGGTGGTTGCAGTACGCACGTTTCATGCTACTCCATTTATTTAAGTAATGCGAGCATTACATTAAATGCAATATGTAGAGCAATCTTCAGCTGCACGAAAAAATGCAGAAAATTACAGTAGAATAGACATATTATAATTGTAGCAACATTTCAAATCCAAGTGGGAAGAAGAATACATAAAAATCCATCTTGACATAGCCAAGGCTATCAGGCTTTGATCACCTCGCTTTTGGAATGGTTTTTGTATAATACCATACTATATTCTGGTACCTAAACATAAGTACCATATTCAATTTTGAATCTAAATCTAAACCTTTTATCTGTATGTATATATATATATATATATATGTACAGGGGCAAACAATTTGCGAGAAAAAATATACTCGGAAATTAAATTAAAATTTATGTTAATTTATTTGCTTTGCCAGTACAGAAACTGGTCCACGTGAGTCATTGTCTTTCAGTGTACGTTGAGAGATTTTATTAACCTAATCTGGTTTCGTTTGATTTCTGTAGTTATCATCAACGTATTTTTTTTGGGGGGGGGGGGGGCGGGGAGATGATTTAAATAAGAGGTTTGATTGTTATTTCCAGCAAGCAGATATACTTAGTATGTCCTTTGATGAATTTTAGTTTTAATCTTTCAGCTATATATATATGTGTGTAGATTGATATAAATATATGTGTAAGCGCATATAGACATATGCACCCGTGTGTGTGCTTGTACGTACTCTCTCTCTCTCTCTCTCTCTCTCTCTCTCTCTCTCTCTCTCTCTCTCTCTCTCTCTCTATGTATGTATGTATATGTGTGTGTGCTCATGTTACAGGGTATAGATATGTATGAAAACTGCATGTATATGTAAATATGTACGCGCATGCGCGCGTATATGTATGTATGTATATATATATATATATATATATATATATATATATATATATATATATATATATATATATGTATATAATATATATACATAGATATGTGTGTGCGTGTATACATATGCATATATATTGTATTTATATATTTGATGTATACAATGTATCAGAATATGTCTATATATATATATATATATATATATATATATATATATATATATATATATATAACAATATATTATAAATTAACTACCAACAAAAATAATTGGTAAGCTAACTTAAAAAATCATCACCAAAATAGCAGAAAAAAACGACAGTGAAGATATGCAGACTCTTCAAGAATCGATCCTTTTGGTTATAGTAATTGCTAAAACTTTAAAAAGTTTGTTCGTTTTTTGTAATTGTGAAATTTTTTCGCCATGAACGGTTTGTGTTTTTAAACGGAATGTATTTTTTCTGATGTTATATCTGTTCCTGAATGATGTGTAAAGAAACCTTGATTTAAGCATCTTAATGAATTCTTTATACTGAAATATATATTGAAGAAGATAAATATGTTCTTTTGAATTTATACGTTTTTGCGTCGTAATTCCTTTATTATTATTAACATATATATATATATATATATATATATATATATATATATATATATATATATATATATATATATATATATATATATATATATATATATATATATATATATATATATATGTATATCTATATATGTATATCTATATATATATGTACATATATATATATATATATATGTATATGTGTGTGTGTGTGTGTGTGTGGTGTGTGCATTTGTTTGTGTGTGCGTGTGTTTGCATGCGTGTGTGAATGTGTGCGGAACATTAGTTATACGGGTGTACAAAAGGACTTACGAAACTAATGTACAAGTATGAATTACAGGCTACTTGTGACCTCGCCTTATCTAATCGCTCCACTGCACGACATAATGCAACAAAAACCATCGACAGCAAATGCCTGTGCTGCATATACACATATACAAGCACACGAATACATACACGAACACACGCACACATAAGAATGAGAATAGAGAAAATTACGTCTTCAGTTGGTGGCCACCCCATACAACACCGACAACAGTTTCCTTTGTGCGAATGAATATCAATACAAGAAAAGGTTTAAAATGATAGTGAAAGTAAAACACGTTAACAATGTTATAAATACACGTTAAGAATGTTATAAAGGCAATCGAAAATGGGTAAAATTCAAAGTGAACAAAGAAAATGTTTCTAATAGACGAACGCATGCAAAAACGAACGTTAAGAAGAAATATAATATTCGAAGAAAAACCAGTTTAGTATTCAAGTTTTATTGTCGTCAGTAGATTGGGATCTTTTTTAAAACGGGGGCCACATTTTTCATTAACGAAACACTTTGAAACTTGGAACACTGGTAGAATGTGTCATATAAAACATCTTTTTCTCTTAGTCTTCTTTAAGAAAAAAGAAATCCATAAGTTATTCCATGTTAAAGTTGTCGTATTTCTGTAATTTCAACCAATCACTGACGTCCATTCAGCCGATATACATTAAGTGCCGACTACATAAACAAACGATTCTGAAACAATTAACCCTAACCCTAACCCTAACCCTAACCCTAACCCTAACCCTAACCCTAACCCTAGGGTTAGGGTTAGGGTTAGGGTAAAAGCAAATAAAACGAAGGTATGGAGATTAAATACGCTTTACATCGCTTAATCAGCCAAAGGAGTAAATGTAAACAACTGAATACTTGTCAGTGATTGGTTGAAATTATCGAAATAAGACAATTTTTTACATGAAATAAATTCGAATACAAAAATATTTTTCTGTTCTATAACACAAAATAGATAAGTATACGAAGTTTGAAAGTCTTTCCGTACCAAAAACACTACGTAAAACATTAATGAAAAATGTGGCCCCCGTTTTAAAATAGATCCGCAGATTGTTGTTGGCACTCCGTCGCTTACGACGTCGAGGATTCCAGTTGATCCAATCAACGGAACAGCCTGCTCGTGAAATCAGACGAATGAACACGTGTCTACGAAAAGCATTATATACACTTTTCACTTGAGTTCATCCCAGAAATTGACCAGCGACAAAGAGGTGGCACAGGACCCAGTCTGCCATAGCTGACGCATTTGTTAAGGAAAAATACGGTCACTGTCGAAGTATGAGGAAGCTGTTCCCACAATTAGTATTAGCCTCTAGATTTGCAGAAAAAAACCCAACCCACCTACTAACCTACTAAACCAAAACACCCACGCTCCACCTACCCATAACGTTCAAAACAACACATACAAGTTAAGTTGGATGTCCTAATTAATATTCGATACAAACGTTGCTTTTTTTCTTTGATAGCTAATTAATACAGATCTCACAAGGTTTCTCAGATCTCGGTGATTGTTTAGTCAGTGTTAAAGTATGTCGGTTTGAGGGAATTTGGGTTTGGCATTCGGTGCTTGAGAATTATGCAATGAGAATGCAGAATTTATGCTGGAATCACTTGATACAGCAATCCCATTTACCGGCGCTGACTAAATTTTCGTCTGTCCATTTTATGGGCCCCCTAACGTCTATACGAGGTGATACCTCTGGAGGATTGCCGCACCTTCAGTCGTTCAAAACAACACAACCAAGTAAAGCTGGATGCCTTAATGCAGGGGTTTTCAAACTGTGGTCCGCGGACCACAGGGAGTCCGCAAGGACAAGACACGGGGTCCGTGGACAGCAAATACATTTTATGGGAATTTGATTTTATATATGTTTTTTAATCGAAATCTTTTAATTGACAATAAACCTATTTTGTTAAATACTGTTAAATAAATAAATGTAAAAATATATGTTATTTTAAGCAAATATTTATGCGTAAATTTCATAAGCGTTTATAAGGGGGTCCCTAAGGTAAAGCCTGAAATATAAAGGGGTCCGCAAGTCAAAATGTTTGAAAACCCCTGCATTAGAAGATTATTCATTACAGACGTCGCTTTCGTCGCTAATAGCTAATATATCTTTATACAGACAGATAGACAGACATGATGTTGATGATGGTGGTGGTGACGATATGTCAAGATGTACCAAAGATATTCATATACGAAATAAAACAAGAGATGGCCACAGTTGGAACGCTATTTTCACTCAACCCTGACGTTGAGCTAAAAAGCGACAGCAACAACAACAACAACAACAACAAAGTTCTTTATATTTTTTTATTTGTTACAATTCAGATAAAATTATTTATAACAATTTGGATAGAATTATATAAATTTATTTCAAACAAGCATTTATTAAAAATATATCGGATTAGTGAGAAAGAGGGATTAGTGCATTAGAAGATTATTAAAAATATATAAACAATTTCAGCGGGGGGAACGTATATTAGCCATTAAAACTCAAAGATAAACACACACACACACACACACACACCCTCTTGCATACGCACACTTACACATGAGCGCTCGTACACACATACACACGCTCACTCATACACATAGTTTTGAATAGCAATAATCCCACCATGCACTGTATAACATTGGATCTGGTAGCAGTTATACCTGCACACGATCCGTGATCATGCCAATCGCCAAGCAAGTAAGAGTCCTGCAGAAATCCATGCGGTTATGGAAAGTTGATTTGTGACTGCGCCGTCAGTTGTTGTCCTCGGCGTTAAGTTGGTAGGCGCTGAAAAATATATAGAAAAGGGAAAATACGTTTGCTATTTACTACATATGTGGGAGATTCTGTCTGTGGGTGTGTTTGTGGTGTTGTTAGCTAACTCCTCCTACATCGTTATATCGATTTTGATGAAACTTGACACATGAGTAGAACTCATGTCTGGAAACCTCATGGCATACTCAGATTGTTGAAAAAATAAATAAAAGAGCCCCTGGAAGGGATCCTTATATATATCTAATATATTTTATTTTAAAAACCAAGGGAAATAACCCATTCGCCCCTGCAAGGGATCCTTATATATAGCCAAAGGAAATAACCCATTCATTTCCTAAATTATTTGGTAAAAATAAAATTGAATATGCTTATTTCTTAGTATTTAAAATGTTAGAGTTATTTTCGCAATTTATCCAGTACAGTCCTTAAACAAGTAAATATTATTTACTTGTGGTGAGATGGTCATTGAGAGTGGAATTATAGACAAATAACAGCACAAAATCATATCTCTGTCGCTACCTGGTGGTTGGTGGGTCTCCACGAAAGACCCACTTTTATTTCCTGTGTCATCTAACAAACACTGGAACTATGCAATGGAAGAATCGACAAAAATCAATGTATAGAGACATCAAATTACTCAGCAGACTAGAGACTTCTTTTGAATGTTTGTAATAGAAAGGATTCCAGTAAAGACACACTAAACCATGTAGTAGGTTTAAAGTGAGTAACTGAAGAAGTCTAACATTATGGATTGTGTGTCTCAAGAATACAAACCAAAGAGGAACCAGGCAGGAAAGAGTCCTGAAGGTTAAATACTTGTATGCACTTACTTTGAAAACATTTAGACTCGGATTCAGCAGGGGTACACGATCTTTCATCTTGCTTTCGATGACAAACCACTTCACGTGTGGAGTCTGTGAAATGAAACAGAGAAAATTGACAGAAGGACAGACAGACAGACAGACCGACAGACAGACCGACAGACAGATAGATGGATGGATGGATGGATGGATGGATGGATGGATGGATGGGTATATATATATATATATATATATATATATATATATATATATGATTAATAAATTCAAAAAGGGATAAAACTCTTGGTCGGATACGGAGAGTTTTTGTTTTTGGTAAGGTGAGAATTCTGTTTATTTGTATATGTTTTTCATGAACAATACTATGCTGACGTGCGGAGTCTAGATTCATTCTAGTAATCGTGAAATCGGTCGATACATAGTTGAGTTATTTAAAAGAAAGGTGGTTTTATTCTGTTGGTTGTGTTTCCTCGCATTCGGTACTAAAAATGTGTTTATTTTGAGAAGTCCAGTGTGTGGCATTATTATTCTGTAGTAATGCCCCTTATATAAATATAAACGTATATATATATATATATATATATATATATATATATATATATTAATAATAATGCTTCCAGTTACTCTGAGTTTCGAGTCATTCGATGGCCGTTTCGAAAGCAACAGATCCCCTCATTTTGTTTGGGTCTTTTGTTTGTTTGTTTTTAGGGTTATTTTGTTTCTTATTTTGCTCTATGATATAAAAGGAGTAGTCAAACAATCTAGTATCTCCCTCTTTCTATTCTTCTTTCATTAAAAGTCAAACTTGGTCTCTCTCTTTTTACTTACAAAACTCTGGCTCCCTCTCTATTTGTCTCTTTGTCAAGTTAATGGATGAAATACTGTTTCTAGTTTGCTTTCATTCTGCTCCTTTTATTTCCTGAAGCAAAATAAGAAGAAAAAAACCAAAAAAAAAAAAAAAAGTGGAGATCTGTCGCTATATAATCAACCTTCTGAACCACAGAATTTCAGCTTGAAAACAGTTATCGGAAGACACAAAACTCATTAGAGTAACTAGAAGCATTGTTGTTGATGCTCCGTCGGTTACGACGTCGAGGGTTCCAGTTGATCCGTTCAACGGAACAGCCTGCTCGTGAAATTAACGTGCAAGTGGCTGAGCACTCCACAGACACGTGTACCCTTAACGTAGTTCTCGGGGATATTCAGCGTGACACAGTGTGACAAGGCTGGCCCTTTGAATTACAGGCACAACAGAAACAGGGAGTAAGAGTGAGAGAAAATTGTGGTGCAAGAGCACAGAAGGGTTCGCCACCATCCCCTGCCGGAGCCTCGTGGAGCTTTAGGCGTTTTCGCTCAATAAGCACTCACAACGCCCGGTCTGGGAATCGAAACCGCGATCCTACGACCGCG
This sequence comes from Octopus bimaculoides, assembly GCF_046866305.1. Taxonomy (NCBI): domain Eukaryota; kingdom Metazoa; phylum Mollusca; class Cephalopoda; order Octopoda; family Octopodidae; genus Octopus; species Octopus bimaculoides. Next base: position 5,460,182 of record NC_142954.1, read on the forward strand.
AGTCCGCTGCCCTAACCACTGGGCCATTGCGCCTCCACCACTAGAAGCATTATCCTTAAAATAAAAATTATTCCCCGCAAAAGCCATCTCTACTCAGTTTTTTCAAATACATATATATATTAATTTACCACGTTCACGGTCTCATAGTGTAATGGTTAGCACTCTGGACTTTGAATCCAGCAAGCTGAGTTCGAATCTCGGTGAGACCTAGCTGTTATATATTCTTACCTTTTACTTGCTTCAGTCATTGGACAGTGCCCATGCTGGGGCACCACCTTGAATTTATATATATATATATATGCGTGCATGAGTGTGCGCGCGCGTGTGTGTTTGTGTGTGTGTGTGTAGATACATATATATGTAAAAAATACAAAATAACATTTGAAAATAAAAGCATTTGCTTACCTATTGGCTCGATGCTGACTCTGTAGGAGGGATGGTCACAAGCTGGAGGGCTGAGGTGATGTCGACTCTCAGAAACGATGGTCAGGATAAGGCGATCAGCTTTGGGATTTTTTATTTCAATTATTTTACCAGGATTGCCATCCGTTGCTTGTGTTTTGAAGTCGTGGTCAAATTGAAGGGGATAACTGTTAAAAGGACCATACACGGTGACATTGGCACACATGGCACTCACCTGGTCAGAACAGCAAAGATGTAAGATACGTGGTCACCTCGGACACTGGACAAATATATATCTTCCCACCAATATATTCTCTGGCCCTGACAATATCCCTTCTGTTACCCTCAAACTTTATACCCCAATATTATCCACTGACTTTAATGAATTCCCCGATTTTTCTCTCCCAAAAGAAATCATTCTCCATTTCTGTGAATGCCATTTCTTTATGGATCTATTTCGCACAATCTCAACAATTCAAACATGATGCTGAGTCAATCATTAGAAATTCATCTTTTCCAGCATCTTAAAACTCACTCCCTCTTCAAGGGTTACCAATATGGTTTCTATTATCTGTATCTCGTTTCTACCCAAGTTTACAGACCCACCAATGTCTCCTCTTCTCATCAGCCATTCTGGGCCTCACACTCTCATTCCCCCAGTTAACACCTACACTTGGATCCTATGTTTAAAGCATTAGAAATTCATCTTTTCCAGCATCTTAAAACTCACTCCCTCTTCAAGGGTTACCAATATGGTTTCTATTATCTGTATCTCGTTTCTACCCAAGTTTACAGATCCACCAATCTCTGCTCTTTTCATCAATCATTCCGGGCCTCACACTCAGTTAACCCCTATAATCGGATCCTATATCTAAAACAGGCATAAACAGAATATGATTCATATGAATCTGACCAGTTTCGGTGGGGTGTCAGAGTTTGTGGGCATTGACCCTTACTCCTACCGTAAAATAAAAAAGAAATGTAGCTGATGTTGAGCAAGGATCGTCTTACCCGAATCTTACTTCCTGAGGAATGTGTACTGTTGCTAATGTCCAAAACTTGTTCTTGTTTTTCGCCATTCTGGATAATACTGTTATTAATCAATTGACTGACTTCACCAACAACAGGTGTCGCTGCAAACAGAATTCATAGGTTATAATGACGGCACAAAACGAGATGTGTGTGTGTGTGTGTGTGTGTGTGTGTGTGTGTGTGTGTGTGTGTGTGTGTGTGTGTGTGTGTGTGTGTGTGTGTGTGTGTGTGCGTGCGTGCGTGAGTGCATGCGTGTGTGTGTGTGTGTGTGTGTGTGTGTTAGGGGAAAGTGACCCTAGCAAAAGCCAAGACTGCGATTTAAGGACTGCAAAGTTTACATTAAAGACCTGTGAAATGCAGGAGGCTGACTGAGAGAGCATTTGAAAAGGTCTAACATTCAAGCATTATGTCAGTTCCTCATAAAAACTTCTCTACCAAGAATCAACAAATTTTGATCTTGGCTCATGGTCCTGCCCCCAATACTATCTCTATGTAGAGCCAAAGGTCTGTAGACATAGGTTGTGAACTTGTGACCCTCTGGATTACGAGTACCAATAACAATCCCGAAGGTGAAAGTGATGTTTGTGGGCTAAAATCTTGTAAGTACTTACTGTCGTAACATGCAGAGTCGAGTTGCTTTGCAGTACATGAGCTGTTGACCTCTTTTACAACGCAAGCCGCTTCAGTCCTGGGTGCTGTGAAAGAGAAAGACAGGTGTTAGAACAGGAATAGACAGACCTTCCATTGGTAGTGAGCACATCTAAACATAGTTATAGCTAGATATATATTGTGTGTGTGTGTGTGTGTTCTGTTGAGTGGTAGCGGTAGTAGTAGTGTTTGCCGTTGTGGTATGTTAGTAGTGTTGGTGTTAGTCGTGGTGATGGGAGTGGTGGTTGTAGTAATGGTACTGCTAGTGTTGGGGGATATAGTGGTGTTGAGGACGTTGTAAGAATCGTGTTGGCAGTGGGTGGGGGTTGAACTTTGCTTTCACCGAATTTCTCCAAGGTAAGAGCACACTGGTAAGTGACAAGGGAATGGGGGTCACCAGTGGATCGAATTTACTGATGCGTGATGGTAACCATTAAGGAGAGAGGGGAAGAGATTCAAAGGGGTTTCCGGTCCTCGTTAATGGTTGCGTCCATTACCTTAAAGATATTAGAAATGAGTGTGATAGGGTGATAGTTGACCGGATCAGAAAGAAGAATGCGACACACCTTCTTATGTTTTCGTCGATTCTGAAACCAAAATTAATCTTACATTAAATGTATAAAAGATATCGAACAATATCTGAAAGAAAACGAAGTAGCTTGCCTGTTGGGTTGATGCTGATGTCATAAAAAGGATTGTCACAGGCTGAGGATTTGAGATCAAATCGTTTCTGTGAAAGGACAGTAAGGAAAAGCTTATCGGCGTGTAATTTTCGTTCAAGAAATAGTTTTCCTGGCTTATCGTCAGTTGTCGAAGTCTTGTCGTAATCATCTTTATTGGGATAACTGTTGCTAAATGAAGCGTACACAGTGACCACACCACACTGGACAGTCACCTGCAAAAAAGCAACAACAGATATAACAGAGTGACCATACCAAACTGGACAGTCACCTAGCGGAAAACAAAAGCAGCATATCATATAGGATACCCTAACTTCAATTGACTGAATCATTTAGAAAAGGAGTCCAACCTTTGTCCCAAAAACCCACAGTCTCCTCCTATAGTTTTTTCTACCGCTACAACAACATCGTCTTTTGAGAACTAGCTAACTGCACACTAGCTCCTCTAAAGCAAACGCAACACATCCTCCTCTCCCCTCCTCATCACACATCTTATTTCTTAACCTCGCTCTTCCTGTACTAAACACGATGCCCAATCCTTCTCCCCAGCAATGCCAACGCAATCACCAGAATTCCCTCCTTTGCCTACATTTATGTTAGATCTATAAACGTTCCAATTAAAACATCAATAATAAGAATGTGACCATCCACTCCTGGAAGGACTGAGAGGTTTATGGGCATTGTCCCTTCTTTCTCAGTCATCCATAAAAATAGAAAAACACAATTCAGTTGATATTGTTCTTATTCGTCTTACCAGAACTTGTGTAGCCAAGGTGGACTTTGCAGTGTAGTTGACCTCCAGGAAAATTTGTTCTGTCTCGTTAGTTTGGGGAATGGCGATATTGAGTAACTGAGTGTTTTTTTCAATACGGATCGCAGCTAGAAACAGAAGGTACCGTTTAGGAAGGCACAACACGGCAGTCAAACATAATATAATATGATATATGATATAATATGATAAATATACATAGTATACAGTCATAGATAGATAGATAGATAGATAGATAGATAGATAGATAGATAGATAGATAGATAGATAGATAGATAGAAACTTTTATCAATTCGTTTTGCAAGATTCCTGATGTGGAACCGTGTGTTGAAACAGATGTTGTATTTCGGGATGGTCATTTTATTTATTGTCTTTTTTTTCTCGGGTCTTAGGACAGCAGCAGCACAATGGGGTGAGAGATTGGGGCTGAGAAGAAAGCCATACTGCTGCCAAAAACTAAGACACTCACACAAACATAAACACACACATAACAGAGAGAGAGAGAGAAGGGCACAAACGCATGCGCACATAAGGAGACACATCTTAGAAGAACAGAATGGAGTAAGTTGAGCAAGAACACACATGGAAACGAAGTGTCGCTGAAGAGGTCACAGATGTGTGACGAAAGATTTCCGGACAATGGACAGGCGTTAAAATAATAAAGTAATGGTAATAAACGAGTGAAGAAAAAAATATCCCGAAATACAACATCTGTTTCAACACACGGTTTCACATCAAGAATCTTGCAAAACGAATTGATAAAAGTTTCGATCTATCAATATATATGTATGTATATCTGTATGAACGTATTGTACATACAGCTAGCCATACATAGCGACAGTTATATAACTATACTTACGTACAATGACATGCACAATATCCTAGATATATACTTACATATACATACAATTTACACATCTAACTATTCGGTGTGTTCCGAAAAATTAACGTATGGTACTTATAGTTAGTAGTTATGTCTGTGTATGCAATCGAGAAGAAATGAATTTATGTTTGCTGAAAATGTGTGCTTATGTTCATGGTTACATCTTATTAAACTTTCAGACCAGGAACATCTGTTGATTTGCAACAACAGCGAATCAATAGAGACAATTATTAGATATAAGATTTACCTCTACAAGATTCAGATTGGATATCCCTCACAATAAAATCAGTCTCATTATAATCTTTCAAGTGGATGAAATGTGTACAACTGGGTTCACTTGCTACTGCACGTAATTCATCTTCTGTTAGATTATCAACTCCAATTGTAAATATAATGACGCCATCATCTTTCAGCTTCCTAGCTGCCTCTACTGTTTTGACATTGTTATCTGATCTTCCATCTGTCACCAAAACTAAAACTTTTGCAGCAACAGATTTTCTCGCATTTGTAAAGACATTGGTCCGTGCTTCATCAAGAGCATAGTTCGTAGCACTACTCCAACCAGTGTAAGTTATATTGCTAATAGCATTTCTTACAGCAGTTTTTGTACTGTTAGTTCCTAATCCAAACACTGTGGAAACTGTACTTGCAACTCTAATAACGGAAACTTGTGTCTTCTCTGGCCTAATGTCTAGTTTACTCACAACATCGTTCAAGAATGATTTTACTTCCTCGAAGATTGGTAACTTAATGGATGACGATGAGTCAATAACAAAAACAAGGTCGATCTGGGGACTGATGCACTCTGAAAAGATATTTAAAACAAATATGGGTTTATAAGTCAGTTGATATTATATTATTGTTAAGTTGGTATATGCGATGAATGTTTATCATAACACGCTATAAAAGAAAGTTGGAGACATCTTTGGGATTCCACTCACAGTGGTGCATGCAATTGATGCCAGTCTTAAAACTATTTAAACACATTTATATATATACGCACATTTTGTAAACAGACAAAACACGGTGATATTTGAGTTCAACTCCCTCCAGCGTAGCCAACAATTTTACGATGTGAACAAACACACACAGACATATTTCTGTAGCTCACATACACGCACATGTAGATGTGAATGTGTGTATGTATACATGTGCGTATGTATGTATGTATGTATGTATGTACGTATGTATGTATGTATGTATGTATGTATGTATATAAGGGAGTGCGAATGCGTATATATATATATATATATACAGACGGTGGGGGCTTAACACAGTTTCCGATTGGCTAATTTCACTTCCAGAATCGACTCAAAGCTATTATCAAAGATATTCACTCAACCAAAGTATCACACACCCTGATCGAATCGCACCTCAATGCCTGGTCCTTCTCTCTGGCTTCTCACATGACGAATATCTCGCATGCAACTCTAAACAATGTCTCTACTTACCATTCTTCTGTTCTACTTTATTCGCAGAATCTACGAAGTCATTCTCCAAGCCAGCTGGGTTGATATGCTGGATCCAGTAATCTGCTTGCAGTTGTTTGTTGAGAGGGATTGGTGAGTTTAAGTTTAAGATAAACAAGCTCATTACCAATCCAGAATATAGGGGTTTCTGTAGGTCGGACATTGTTAGGGTCGATACATCAACATTCAACTCAGTTTGGATTGTACTGCAATTTGCTTTCAGTGTACCATTGCAAGCGTTTTGGACTGTTGCCAATTGAGTGCTGTTTACCTAGAGAAATAAACGCCAAAAGATTTTATTAGTCAAAGAGAGAAGGGTTTAGATTATCTAGTCACTAAGCTGCCTAGAAATATCGAGCGAATCTTATTGAGTTATCCCCTATCATAAAAAGGAAAGACAGCTTTTCCTTTTTTCGGTACCTGTGCAATTACTGTTAACTCTTTGGGGGAAGATGTGTGCTGATACTATAATCTGGTCGACAGAAACAGGCGGCGAGCTGGCAGAAACGTTAGCACGCCGGGCAAAATGTTTAGCAGTATTTCGTCTGCTGTTACATTCTGAGTTCAAATTCCGCCGAGGTCGACTTTGCCTTTCATCCTTTCGGGGTCGATAAATTAAGTACCAGTTACACACTGGGGTCGATGTATTCGACTTAATACCTTTGTCTATCCTTGTTTGTCCCCTCTATGTTTAGCCCCTTGTGGGCAATAAAGAAATAAGAAACAGGAGTTAAGTTGCGAGAAATAATTAGCGAGCTTAAAGAACAAACAGGAAACATTATATTCAGAGTTAAATGTAAAAAAGGCGAAGAGAATTAAGTTTGATGCCACAACCAAAAAATTCATCACCATTAGAGGGAGACGGTTGTGAAAGATGTTTTGGGTTTGTGTTGCCTAGCCATTGTGTTCAGTAGTGAGAGAAATAGGAAAAGCGATATGAAAAAATCAGAATTGGTGAAGAGCGGAGCCATATTCCAATGCTGACAGGAAGATCCAACTCTATAGTGTAATAGCACTGCCAAAGTTTCTGCGTATGAATGGAACAGGAAATATATCGGTGAAGGAGAACAAGAAGTAGATACACTCGGTCAACGTTTTCTACGAAGGGGACCAAAAAGTGGTCACCTTTTACCACGGACATCAACGGAAGTGCTCAAGAGGTGAGGAGACCAACTTAGCCTATGTAAGCGACTCAAAAACACACATACAGATATACACACACATACAGATATACACACACATATACATATATTTTCGCACTAGAAAGGAGGAACATTTCGAAGGCCGATAACGGCTTTTTTTTTTATTATCGTATCAGGTTTGTAAACGTCCTGTCCACAATCTTTGCATTCGATAACTATAGTCTCTTACCAAATACAATGATAGCTAAACCTACATATCCTTAGTTTGTTTCAAACCACATCAAGGGGTGAGGACCTTGAATAAAGTTGCATAGACTACGTGAAAAAGTACATCAATATACCAAATTTTAAAATTTTCACTTAATTTTAAAATCAAAGAATCTGTAAAAGAAAAGCGCTTACTATTTCTCCCCCCTCTCTCTCTCTCTCTATCTCTATCTCTCTTTCTTTCTCTCTCTCTCTCTCTCTCTCTCGCTTTCATCTTTCGCTTTTCTTTAGGTGAACTTTCCCTCTCTTTATACATTTTTACCACATTGTCACTTTCTATAAACGCATATCACTCCCACTGGGTGTGTGTGTATATATACATGTGTATATATGCATGTGTAAAGAATTTCATTGTGGAGGCGCAATGGCCCAGTGGTTAGGGCAGCGGACTCGCGGTCAAAGGATCGCGGTTTCGATTCCCAGAACGGGCGTTGTGAGTGTTTATTGAGCGAAAACACCTAAAAGCTCCACGAGGCTCCGGCAGGGGATGGTGGTGAACCCTGCTGTACTCTTCCACCACAACTTTCTCTCACTCTTACTTCCTGTTTCTGTTGTGCCTGTAATTCAAAGGGTCAGCCTTGTCACACTCTGTGTCACGCTGAATATCCCCGAGAACTATGTTAAGGGCACACGTGTCTGTGGAGTGCTCAGCCACTTGCACGTTAATTTCACGAGCAGGCTGTTCCGTTGATTGGATCAACTGGAAACCTCGACGTCGTAAGCGACGGAGTGCCAACAACAACAACACTCTCGATAAACGCATACCACTCCCTCTGGGTGTGTGTATAGATACGTGTGTAAAGAATTTCATTAGGACTATAGAGAGATTCAGAAACGGCACGTAGCGTATGATTCATTTTAGTGCCATACTTTCCTGTTACTAAATGTACTTACACACACACTCGCACAAAGATTCACACACACACACACACAGAGAGAGAGAGAGAGAGATTCACACACGCACGCACACACAGATTCACACACACACACACACACACAGATTCACACACACACACACACACAGATTCACACACGCACACACACACAGATTCACACACACACACAGATTCACACACACACACACACACTCGCACACAGATTCACACACACACACACACACACACACAGATTCACACACGCACACACACACAGATTCACACACACACACACACACACAGATTCACACACACACACACACACACAGATTCACACACGCACACACACACAGATTCACACACATACAAACACACACAGATTCACACACGCACACACACACAGATTCACACACACACACACACACAGATTCACACACACACACACACACACACATATTCACACACACACACACACTCGCACACAGATTCACACACACACACACACACACACGCACACACACACAGATTCACACACGCACACACACACAGATTCACACACACACACACACACACACAGAGAGATTCACACACGCACAAACACACAGATTCACACACGCACACACACACACACACAGAGATTCACACACGCACACACACACAGATTCACACACGCACACATGCACGAACACGTTTGATATGGAGTGGAGTTATAGATTTGATAAAAATGTTTGATATTGTTGTTGCTTAAATTCCAAACGATGGAATTTAATTGTTTGTTAATTAAGAGTATAGGGTAAGATAAGGTGATTAACACAATTACATCAGACTTAGTGACTTAGTTAAGATTATCAATTTCACTACCAGTTTTTTTTTATAAAATCTTACATAGAATATCAAAGTTCCATCACAGCATACATATATATGCGTGTGTGTATACAACATATATATATGTATATATATACAAATATATATATATATATATATATATATATATATTCATTAGAAATGCAGAGACGCCTATAATAGGACATCTACTCGCTAGAAATAGCAGCAAAAATACTACATACCACAAAAGTTAGGGATAATTTCGAAAGGAAATGAAAAATAAAAACTTTTACCAATCTAGACCACTGGTGGTAAATAAAATTTCTAAAATTTTCTTTGCCACCCTATAATTTATTAATATATATATATATATATATATATATATATATATATATATATATATATATATATATATATATATATATATGTTGTAGGCACTCCGTCGCTTACGACGTCGAGGGTTCCAGTTGATCCGATCAACGGAACAGCCTGCTTGTGAAATTAACGTGCAAGTGGCTGAGCACTCCACAGACACGTGTACCCTTAACGTAGTTCTCGGAGATATTCAGCGTGCCACAGTGTGACAAGGCTGACCCTTTGAATTACAGGCACATCAGAGACAGGAAGAAAGAGTGAGAGAAAGTTGTGGTGAAAGTGTACAGCAGGGTTTTCCACCATCCCCTGGCGGAGCCTCGTATATATATATATATATATATATATATATATAAATTATTATTCATATATATAGGGTGATAAATTGAATATTAATTCAATTTAAAACCAAGTGTTCCTAGCATATAAACAAATCTGAAAATTCAGAAAAATTGTATTACATGTGTATAAGAAGGGATGACCACTAAGTGAACATCCGATTTGCTAGAAAGAGGTTCTTTGTGGTTAGGTCGTTGATGACCTCTTTCTAGCATATTGGATGTCCACTTAGTGGTCATGCCTTCTTATACACATGTCATATATATATATATATATTGGTTTTTCGTCTTTTATTTATACATTTTGATGTATAAATAAAATAAAATAAATGGAAGTGGAGAGACAAGTTACCGAAGAGATTGCAAGAGTGCAATGAAATGGTTTAACAAAAAAAAACGAAAGACGAAAAACTAAATACTGTCTATAAATTAATAAAGGACTGAACCAGTGTGTGTGTTTATTACCGGCATAATGCCTCTCACAAGGTTTAATCGTATATATATAGGAGTGGCTGTGTGGTAAGTAGCTTGCTTACCAACCACATGGTTCCGGGTTCAGTCCCACTGCGTGGCACCTTGGGCAAGTGTCTTCTACTATAGCCTCGGGCCGACCAAAGCCTTGTGAGTGGATTTGGTAGATGGAAACTGAAAGAAGCCCGTCGTATATATGTATATATATATATGTATGTGTGTGTGTGTTTGTGTATCTGTGTTTGTCCCCCCAACATCGCTTGACAACCGATGCTGGTGTGTTTATGTCCACGTAACTTAGCGGTTCGGCAAAAGGAGGCTGATAGAATAAGTACTAGGCTTACAAAGAATAAGTCCTGGGGTAGATTTTCTCGACTAAAGGCGGTGCTCCAGCATGGCCGCAGTCAAATGACTGAAACAAGTAAAAGAATAAAAGAATAAAAGAATACACAAACACGTTTGTACGTATATATGATATATGTATGTATGCATGATGTATTTATGCATAAACTGCATGATTGTGTTCGCCTGTGTGTATATTAGCATATCTTGTACTTACCCTCCATATTCCACCCGTTGTCGCTGAGGTAGAGTTCATCTGGGCCTCTGCTAACCGTCTCAGGAAATAATAGTCTTGTGCCAGAACACATTTTGTTCTGATTTTTCTTATGGTTGCCTCGACGGCAGCGTTGCTGGTCTCACCAGATTTCAGGGTCAAATCCTCCGTGTAAACATCTCTGGCAATGCCAAGACAAATGCCCACAAACAGAAGATATCTGATGGACATTGTTGGAAACGTTCTGGTTTCTTTTTAAATGATAAAACTCAGACAACAGCTCGCGACCTAAAAACAAATCGTGTGACAATCTTTTCTGAGTTTCATATCATTATATAAAGACTTTTCTCAAAGATATAACGTAACCAAATATAGGCTGACAACAACATGAATTAGTTTTCTATTAACATACATTATGCAAATGTATGCACTATCACATCTTACACACCCACCCATGAGCACACACATGCACACATACACACATACGCGTCAGCACGCCGGGCGAAATGCTTAGCGGTATTTCGTCTGCCGCTACGTTCTGAGTTCAAATTCCGCCGAGGTCGACTTTGCCTTTCATCCTTTCGGGGTCGATTAAATAAGTACCAGTTACGCACTGGGGTCGATGTAATCGACTTAATCCGTTTGTCTGTCTTTGTTTGTCCCCTCTGTGTGTAGCCCCTTGTGGGCAATAACGAAATAATACACGCACGCACACGCAGACAATATATACCGGTTCAAATATGCTTGTGGCACGTTTGGACTAATAAACCAGCCAATCACTGTTTTGCCATGGAGGAAATTTCGGAGCATTTTGCAGCGTTTCGGAGTAGCTGTATCCTCTTCGGTGGCAGACACTGGGAAGTGCGGTGACAGACACGCGCACACACAAAAACGCGCGCGCGCATGCACACACACACACATACGCACGCACACATACATTTAGGACATCAAGAAATGAAAATACAAACACATGAGTTTTAAAGAGGATTTTTAAGAGTTCAAAAACTTACACAAAATACCTCCCCATCTCTCCCTCCTTCACAGCCACTTCCTCTTCTTCTTCTTCTTCTTCTTCTTCTGTCACCTCTTCTCTCTCCTCATCCTTTTTCTCTAACTCCTTATGTGTGTGTTGGCACTCCGTCGCTTACGACGTCGAGGGTTCCAGTTGATCCGATCAAATTAACGTGAAATTAACGTGCAAGTGGCTGAGCACTCCACAGACACATGTACCCTTAACGTAGTTCTCGGGGGATATTCAGCGTGACACAGCGTGACAAGGCTGACCCTTTGAATTACAGGCACAACAGAAACAGGAAGTAAGAGTGAGAGAAAGTTGTGGTGAAAGAGTACAGCAGGGTTCGCCACCATCTCCTGCCGGAGACTCGTGGAGCTTTTAGGTGTTTTCGCTCAATAAACGCTCACAACGCCCAGTCTGGGAATCGAAACCGCGATCCTATGACCGCGAGTCCGCTGTCCTAACCACTGGGCCATTGCGCCTCCACATTCTGCATACTGTCGCTCATACTGTTGAAACCATAGAAAAGATGGGTTTCCAGTTGCTGGAACACTCTGCATACAGTCCAGTTCTCTCCCCTTCCGACTATCACTACTTTGGACTACTCACCGAAGAGGAGATAGCTACTTTGAAACGCTGCAAAATGCTCCGAAATTTTCTCCATGGCAAAACAGTGATTGGCTAGTTTATTAGTCCAAACGTGCCACAAGCATATTTGAACCGGTAGCGACATTGCATTCAACGTATTTAGATACAGAAAATATCAGTCAAATTCATATAGCTGGAAATGCATGTTAACACAAGGTTATCAAGGCAATCCAAAATAATGTTTCTAATAGAAGAACGCACACAAAAAGAACGTTGAGAAGAAATATATTCTTAGGAAAAACAGTTTAGTATTTAACTTTTAATGGCGTCAGTAGATAACGAAACAGTGAAATAACATAGGAATTCTAGGTTAGGACAATTAGAAACATTGAAATTCTATGTCACGACAATTAATTTATCTATTAAATGTGCTCGATTATGTAATCTAGATTTCCAAATTGTAGCAGGTACACCGATGTAATAATACTTGTGACCCCCCCCCCTGTTATTATCTTACATTGATACACTATATTCTTCCTTAAGCACTGATTTCCAAAAGGACAGATAGATTCGTTTTTGGAATTACAAAAGCATTTGTATACTCGTTTGTGGTACTCATGATTAAAAGAATTAGCATAGATGGGGATTTTAAAATAGCAAGGAAAATCGTTAAAAGGAATGGGAGAAGGGTAGCCCTAAAGCCTCCATCGGAATATTTTGAGATGCAGGGTCCCATACCGCTGCAACGAAGTTAAATCACACCAGGTAGAAAATGTTCCTGAGAGACAAAAAACAAAATTGTCTTGGGCGCGTGTGGGAACAGAAGACCCATATCACCCGAGGAAAGAAGTTTGGAACTACTGAGGTGAGATTTGGGACGAAAGAAGCCATGTGGCATTCAGCGACCACTTTCAGGAATTAAAACTCCTTAATCCCCCAGTTATCATGGCCAACGCCTTGCTAAGATTAGGGTGTTGAATGTGCTGCCAGAAATATCCATCATCTGGTTGGTACCGATCGTCCTGGCGGGTTTAGAAGAAGACGAAGTGACAATCATGGAGGTGAAGAAAACACTTAAGCAAAACTGGTCAGGTGTAGGTATGGAACTGACCTTACAATGTGAGCAAGACCACATCGACCAGCTACCCGATCTAATCAATCTCCCGGACGGTACTCACCTGTCAGTTGTAGTGTTTGGTAGAAAGCCTAGCTGTCACTTATGTGGATCAGTGACTCTCTTAAAGACTTCCTGCTCTGAAACAAAGAAAACTAAACTCTTATTGCTGCCAACACTAGAAACACCACAAACGCAAAATCATGAACAAGTGCGCAATACTTCTACACCTACTCCCACACCCACGACTACACCCCCTTCCAAACCAACAAAAAGAAGGAACCTACCCCCGGTTGCCACAGGAAAGCAAGATTTTTCAGAACGCTCTACCTCCCAAACCAACATCAACTGCAACGAAATGGTTAAGGAAGAGCCGAACGATCAGCGAATCACAGTGACAAAAGTGGATCGGTGAAAGTGGACGAGAGTACACAGCCTTGCTCCATGAACTCAACAAAAAGCTATACAGAAACAACCGATTGTGGAAGTTCAAAAACAAGAATATTCATCATACTGTAGACGAAATATATCCATCCACTTCACTGTTGTGAACAAGCGTAAAAGTGAAATGATGAGTTTTGTAAATCAAAGCAAAAACAAAATAGAGAGTGGGAAAGGAATTTGAGGATTTCATCCTCAAAACCTCAAAGGACAGACCACTAATTAAAACGTCGTCAGACGTTTATAAAACTATAAGAGAAAAATTCCCATGTAGTGCGGAGATATTTTAAAAATCAGTTGATAAAAGGCAGTTAGAAGGGGCTTTTAATAATTTTTCGTTAGTAGAGAGGCCCAGAACTTCCGGGCTTCTCGAAATTCAAGGTGAGTAACTTCTCCTTTTTTTCTTTCTCCGACTAGCATGACTGTGTTGAGAATGGGATGTGTGAATGTGCGGGGCCTGGGATTAGCTTGGAAGTAAGGTCACTTGCTTAATGATCTCAGGTGGCTTGATTTAGATATGGTTGCTATTAGTGAAACAAGGATCAACGGAAAACACGCTCTAGCATCCATTTTCGAGGACTACGAGGTATTCTCATCTTGTGGTCTACCGGAAGCTGGTGGCAGTGTAGCAATGCTACCCCGGAAATCCTTAGATCTCCAAGTACAGGCTATCTTTCTGGACCCGGGTGGTCGAGGGATGGCCCTGGACGTGAATGGCAGTGAAGGTGGCGCTTTTAGACTGAGGACGGATTATGCTCCAACAGTGCTGGAAAGCCAGATTTCTTCAGGTTTCTAGAAACCTTCTTGGGAACGTCTATCACTTTAATACTAGTGGAGGACAGGAATAGTATTTTGGACGCTCGGAAGGACTGTGTGGGTTTCCGCCTAGGAAGGGGCTGCCTCACACAGCTACTACATTATGATTGAATACTCAAACAGGTTCAACTACTCAAATGTGGATGCGATATACCTGGACTTTGCCAAAGCCTTCGACAAAGTTGATTATGGGATGATATGTCACAAACTACGCGACCTTGGTATCACTGGAAAACTGCGAGAGTGGCTGCACGACTTTTTAGATGACAGAAGTCGGACAGTTGCAGCCAATGGTGCTCTCTCTGTGGAGACATCAATACACAACGAAGTTCCTCGGGGAACTGTACCGGCACTACTGTTTGTTGTGGCTCTCTCTCTAAACGTGCCAGATTTTCAGAGACCGGGTTAGCAAGTTATTTCAGCGGATGTTGACGGATGTCAACTACTGCTCGACTAACTTGCTATCCATCATCTGTTGTCAACAACTTATGGTGAATAGCGCTGAAAAGGGCGATTAGAGTAGAGGCTTTAAAGCTTAGTAAAAAAAAAAATAGCGAGAGAAAAGTCTAGAGTAGAGGGCACCTAGTTAGGAAAGTAGAAAACGTACTTAGAAAAGGCACCGTGACCAACCCGATAATTATTTATCCTTGATATTAATGAATCAGTCAACTATTTCCAATGAATTAGACCAAAAACATTAACTAATATTTTGTCGAAGCTTAGGAATATACTTATCGATAATAAATTTATATATTTTACCAATATTCGGGCAAATTAGTCTAACTTATGGATCGGTGTCAAAATTAGGTTTATGGTCCTTTAATTTAATTCTGGGTTGTTCTGGGGATGTAAGTTAATATTGATTATAATATTAATAACAATCCTGCCTTGAGGAGGATTAGCAATAATTCTTTCAACCATGAGTAGCACATACAAGTGGATAAATGCTTTTGTAATTTCAAAAACGAATTTATCTGTCCTTTAGAAAATCAGTGTCTAAGAAAGAATATAGTTTATCAACGTAAGATAATAACAGGGGATCGTAAGTATTATCTGCTACAATTTGGAAATCTAGATTACAGAATGATACATATTTAATTGATAGATAACTAATTGTCGTGACATAGAACTTCAATGTTTCTAATTATCCTATTCTAGAATACCTATGTTGTTTTTTTTTCATTCTTTCGTTATCTACTGACGTCATTAAAACTTAAATACTAAGCTAGTTTTTCTTAGAATATTATATTTCTTCTGAACGTTCTTTTTGCATGCATTCGTCTATTAGAGATATTTACTCACTTCACTTTGAATTTAGCCTCTCTTGGATTGCCTTTATAACCTTGTTAACGTATTTTCAGTTATATTAATTTGACCGATATTTTCTGTATGTGAATATAGGTTCGTCTATTAGAAGCATTGTGGTGGCGCAATGGCCCAGTGGTTAGGGCAGCAGACTCGCTGTCATAGGATCGCGGTTTCGATTCCCAGAACGGGCGTTGTGAGTGTTTATTGAGCGAAAGCACCTAAAAGCTCCACGAGGCTCCGGCAGCGAACCCTGCTGTACTTTCACCACAACTTTCACTCACTCTCACTTCCTGTTTCCGTTGTGCCTGGAATTCAAACGGTCAGTCTTGTCACACTATGTCGCGCTGAATCTCCCCGAGAACTACGTTAAGGGTACACGTGTTTGTGGAGTGCTCAGCCACTTGCACGTTAATTTCACGAGCAGGCTGTTCCGTTGATCGGATCAACTGGAACCTTTGACGTCGTAAGCGACGGAGTGCCAACAAAAAAATTAGAAGCATTATCTTAGATGACTTTGAATTTAACCCAGTGGTTAGGGCAGCGGACTCGCGACCGCACGATCGCGGTTTCGATTCCCAGACCGGGCGTTGTGTGTGTTTATTGAGCGAAAACACCTAAAAGCTCCACGAGGCTCCGGCAGGGGTTGGTAGCGACCCCTGTTGTACTCTTTCGCTCCAACTTTCTCTCACTCTTTCTTCCTGTTTCTTGAGCAACGCTGTGATGGACTGGCGTCCCGTCCAGCTGGAAGGAGGGGACGCATACGCCATAGAAACCGGGCCCATGAGCCTGGCTAAGCTTGAAAGGGCACATAAATAAATTACTAGAAATAACAGTCAAAACAACTCATATCCACAATAAGCAGCATCTTATAGTAGGGAGCTTTCCTCCCCTTGTCAGTCAAGAAGATGGAGCTTATTGTGGCTGTAAATTGTTTTCACTCTTAATCATCATCATCATTTAACGTCCGTTTTCCACGCTGGCATGGGTTGGACGGTTTGATTGAGGTCTGGAAAGCCAGCGCTGCACCAGGCTCTAATTTGATCTGGCAATGTTTCTACAGCTGGATGCCCTCTTAACGCCAATCACTCCGAGAGTGTAGCGAGTGCCTTTTACGTGCCACCGATACAGGAGCCAGTTAGGTGGCCCTGGCATCGATCACGTTTGGATCGTACTTTTTATGTGCCACCAGCACTAATCAGACGACCCTGGCATCGATCACGTTCGGAGTGATTTTTTTTTTACATACCACCGGCACAGGAGCTAATCAGGCGGCCCTGGCATTGATCACGTTCAAATAGTGCTTTTTATGTGTCACCAGCATGGGAACCAGTCAGGGGGTACTGGCATCGGCCACGCTTGGATAGTGCTTTTTTACATGCGACTGCCACGGGAGCCAGTCAGGCAGCCCTGGCATCGATCACGTTTGGATAGTACTTTTTATGTGCCACCAGCACTAATCAGACGACCCTGGCATCGATCACGTTCGGATAGTGATTTTTACGGGCCACTGGTACGCGAGCCAGGTCTCTTGTTTCTAACAATAATTTTGCTGAATAGCACCGTTGGTCACTTTAGTGACATAAATATTTTCCCCTTCAGTCGAAAAACTGCAAACAAGCCATCCTTACTATATATATACACACACCTGTGTGTAGCCTTGTCTTCACCTCATATAGTGGCTGTAAACGAGCATCCCTGTCACACACGCAGTGTTGTTCATTTCGAGTCTTTCGGGGAAGAACATGTTCTGCCATGGAGACATATTCATTTGTTTAGAGACAGGTGAGAGTTGGCATCAGGAAATGTATCCAGCTGTAGAAAATCTGCTTCAACGAATTGTCTGATCCAAGTGTGGGAAAATGGATGTTAAATGATGACAATGTATGTTATGCATGTAAGGTAGTCAGCTCACAATCGTAAGGTCATGAGTTCAATTCCTGGTAAAGCGTTATGCCCTTGAGCAAGATACTATAGCCTTGGGCCGACAAAAGCCTTGTTAGTGGATTTGGTAGACGGAAACAGAAAAAAGCCCATCATATATATATATATATATATATGTGTGTGTGTGTGTGTGTGTGTGTGTGTGTGTGTGTGTGTGTGTGTGTGTGTGTGTGTGTGTGTGTGTGTGTGTGTGTGTGTGTGTGTGCATAGGTGCAGGAGTGGCTGTGTGGTAAGTAGCTTGCTTGCCAACCACATGGTTCCAGGTTCAGTCCCACTGTATGGGACCTTGGGCAAGTGTTTCTGTTATAGCCTCGGGGCGACCAAAGCCTTGTGAGTGGACTCAGGAGATGGAAACTGAAAGAAGCCCGTCGTATATGTATATATATATATTTGCATGCATAAGTTTGTGTTTGTGTTTATTCTCACCCTCATCGCACTGACAACCGATGTCGGTGTGTTTACGTCCCCGTAACTTAGCAGTTCTGCAAAACAGAACGATAGAATAAAGTACTAGGCTTCCAAAGAATAAGTCCTGGGGTCGGTTTGTTCGACAAAAAAGGCGGTGCTCCAGCATGGCCGCAGTCAAATGACCGATACAGATAATATAAATATATATATATATATATATATATACACATATATTTATATAACATGTGACTGCGTGTGCACCCTCATATATTGCTCCTACAGCCAAAGGGGACGTAACTCTAATTTTCTTTATTCTTTTATTTATCTTCGTACCTTTCCATGCTTGCACAATCCAGGTAGAATTCGTTGAGGCAGATTTTCTAAGACAAGATACCTTTCACAACACCAACATATATATATATATACACAAATATACATATATTATATATATGTGTGTGTATATATATATATATATATATATATATATATACACAAATATACATATATATGTGTGTATATATATAGATATATAGATATATATAAGTTTATGTATATATTAATATTATCTCAGTTTTAAAAAAACCTTTGACAATGTAAATATGTTAATAGTTACCATGGGTAGCAAAAAACACACAAAAAAAAAACCAGGACATCACACCCGTTTTATAGGTAGAGATACCAAGTTAAAGCGATGCATTTTGAGTAGATATGAATAATAATAATAATAATAAATGGAGCAAAACACATATAAATAAGAGTTCACGTCAACTTAGTATCTCTACCTATAAGACGGCTGTGATATCCTGGTTTTTGTGTGTTTTTTGCTACCCATGGTAACTATTAACATATTTACATTGTCAAAGGTTTTTTAAACTGAGATAATAATATATATATATATATATATATATATATATATATATATATATATATATATTTATTTATAGTGGCCTGTCAGATAAATTTTCTCGTTTCTATTCATTTTATTTAAATTCTCTTCAATGTCATTTGAATTAACAAGGAAATTATTTTTATTGTAATAGTTTATGGGTTTTTTTTTCCATAACTCTATTGTTTTTCTACAACCTTTATCGTTTTTTTTTTTAATTTTTAATTCAGATAAATTTCACCTGTTTCGAAACAATGAAGTGCCAATTAGGAAAATAAAAAACAAAAAAAAAACAAAAACAAATTTATCTGACAGTCATATATATATATATATATATATATATATATATATATATATATATATACACACACACACACATACACAAAACCTATAAATACGTCTATTTTTCAAAATGTCCATTAAAACAAAAATAAAGAAAGAAAATAACAAGTAATAAACACAAAAAAGAAAACTGGATTTTTTTTTTCCAAAAGAAAAAAAAAAAAAAAGAAACACACCACACACAAGTGAACTCGTTGTCTTTGATAGACTGTGACAGAAGATGAATGGATTCTTTACGATTACACGAACAGCAAAAAAAAAAAAAAAAAATTTTAATTTAAAAAAAAAAAATTAATCTCAACCCCGTACTTTTACGCCACCCATGTCCTCTTCCACACACACACGCACACACACACACACACACACGCATGTTCACACTGTTGCACCATTTCCAGACTCTCGATTGAACTGCCACCACCACCGCCGCCACCGCCGCCACCACCACCACCACCACCACCACCACCACCACCATTGCTGCTGCTGCTGCTTCGTGCAAGGAGTAATTAAGCGAGATGTAATGATGATGATGATGACGATGATGATAACGATGGTGGTGGTAGTGGTGGTGGAGCAATGTCTTAACGAACCAATGTTGACTTTATATATTATTCCACGCCAACCAGTGATTAACGAAGCCAAATCAACAGACGATGGCCTCCAGTTTTTTAATTTCGGCCTTAACGGTTTTTTTCCGAGTCACTTTGTCTCGTTGTTCTTGGCTCGGATTGAGTTGTCCGCTCTTGATCTTCGCTTCCAGTTCTTCAATTTGTTTCAGTTTTTTCTTAAGGTTTCGGAGCCGTTTCCCGGGGTCTGTTTGATCCCCCTCCCCACCTTCCACGCCACCACCACCACCGCCGCCACTGTTATTGTTGGTATTCTTTTTATTGTTATTGGCAGTGGTGGTGGTGCTGGAGGAGGAAGTCCCTTTCACCTTTGACTTGCTTGTTTTTTGAGTCGAGTTCGCTTTACAGTTGTTGTTGCTGCTGCTGGTGGTGGCAGTGGTTGTAGGGGTGGTGTTAGTGTTAATGTTGGCGGTAGTGGTGGTGGTGGTGGTGGTGGTGGTGGTGGTAGTGGTTACATTCTCTGCAGCGGCTTTAGACTTGGATTTGGATTTCTTTGACGTCACCACTTTAAACTCTTGCTCCGTAGGTTCCTGGTTCTTGCGGGAATCTTTACAAGTTAGGTCATCAAGATTACGAGCGACAAACTCCACCGAATTGTCAACTTCTCGTGGCTGTTTCAAGGAATCTGTCTGAGACTTCTTTTTCTGTTTCTTCGAGACTTTGACTGGTTTAACTGTGGCTGGTTCTGTTGGGTTTAAGCCTGGGGGTAGAGTAGGCATGCTGTTTAGCCACTGCATTCCTTTGCTTTCATACCTGTAAGAGAAATTAATTTGCATTATATAATGACAATAACAACATTAGCAATCAGATTATTATTCTGCTAAATGTTTTG
This sequence comes from Octopus bimaculoides, assembly GCF_046866305.1. NCBI lineage: Eukaryota > Metazoa > Mollusca > Cephalopoda > Octopoda > Octopodidae > Octopus > Octopus bimaculoides. The sequence continues at coordinate 5,481,225 of NC_142954.1, forward strand.
AATTGGTCAATACATTATTTTGTAGCTTTCAAATTTAAATGATGTGATTCATCATCGTCGTTGTTTAACGTCCGCTTTCCATGCTAGCATGAGTTGGACGATTGACTGAGGACTGGTGAAACCAGATGGCTACACCAGGCTCTAATCTGATTTGGCAGAGTTTCTACAGCTGGATGCCCTTCCTAACGCCAACCACTCCGAGAGTGTAGTGGGTGCTTTTACGTGCCACCGGCACGAGGGCCAGTCAGGCGGGTACTGGCGACGGTCATGCTCGAAATGGTGTATTTTACGTGCCACCTGCACATAAAATACACCATTTCGAGCGTGGCCATCGCCAGTACTCGCCTGACTGGCCCTCGTGCCGGTGGTGGTTGTTTAGTTTTAGAATGATATCCCAGAATACATGTTTGAGAGGTCAAACCTGGTTAGTCTGAACATCAAAAACACATAGAATAATTGAACCAGATACGACTGACTTAACCCTTTAGCATTCTGATTGCTCTGTTAAATGTAATGCTTATTTCATTCATATTGGTTTGAATTAAACATGCATTAACCCTTTAGTGTTCGCATTATTCTGTCAAAATTAATGCTTTTTCATCTACATTGTTTTGAACTAATCATACATTATCTTATAGGTATGAGATTTTGATGAGATAGCTGTTAATTTTTAAAACAATATTGTAGCGTTGGTGTGAGAGACCAGATCTGGCCAGTTTGAACATAAAACAGGCAGAATACTTTTGGCCGGATATGGCCGGTTTAAATGCTAAAGGGTTAAGTTGTGGCTTTGAGATTTTGATAATGTGATTATTCAGGAAGCATGTGGACTGGTCAAGATTGAGGAACGTGAAGGCCATTCAAAGTAGACCTCCAGCAAGATAGGGCAACTGTTCATACTGCAAGAGAAACAATGCAGTTGTTACGGCAGTGCTTTGGAGAGAGAATAATCTCCCGCTACGGCAACGACAGCTGGCATTCCTCAGATTTGACTATCCCAGACTTGGGATACCTGAAAGAGAGGGTTTGCGTCAACAAACTGGAGACCCTGGTGCAATTCAAGGAGAACATCAATAAAGAAATCAGAGAAGTAGGGTCTGAAATTCTTGAGGGTGTTAGCGTGCAAGTTCTGGAAAGAGTTGCAGGCATGCGAAGCTGAGAATGGCTGCCATTTAAGCGATGCCATTTTTCATATGTGGTGTTGCAAAATTTGACTTGTGCATATTAATTTCCATGGTCTAAGGTTACATTTCAAGAAATCGACCATAGTCAGGTTGGTGGTAACTACTATGGACTCCTTGAATAATTTTATCAAGTCCTTCCTGAACCTATCCATGGCATGGCTGTGTATATATATATAGTAATATTAGTTTTCAGATTGTTCACAGACAAACTTTGAAAGAACCTTTACGCAGGCAAACTACCAGCTACAAACAACAGACAGATCTCCCTCAAAACTGCATCCTATCATTTACAAGTAACAAGACTCATTCAATTAGAGGGTTCCAAATAGCATTAAAAAAAGACAAGGTGGTCTTTCCTCAATAGCCTACTTGATTAGGGTTCAACCAGAGACACACAACAACAAAAAACCTGGTTTTTAATGCAAGGATTTTTTTTCTTCTTTTTTTAATGTTTTCGGTAAGAACTAAAAGTAGCAAAGAAGAAATCATGGGAGAACTTACACTGGCATCTCTTCCTGGGGTATGTAGCCATCTCTCACACGACGAGGTTTTCTCCAGGTGCCATCGGGTCTCTTTGAGGCAGGAATAAATGTCTCCCCTGGTAACAAACAATTAGAGACAGATTATTATCATTATCATAGACAGACAAGAAGTGTGTGTGTATGTGTGTGTGTTGGTGTGCATAATCATCATCCTCATAATTCTAGGTCCACTTTCCAGGCAAGCATTACATGACGTCATGAATGGTTCAAATCCTTCAATAGGTCAGGGAACCCTCTCTTGCTCATATTTCAATCACCAACCACTTTCAAGAGTGTTTCAGGAGCCATTTTATTGAAGTACTACTACTATATATATATATATATATATAGTTCAATTTAAAGTGACATTTATAGATAAACAATTGACTGAAAAATGATGAGCTAACCCAAGCCAAAATCAAACTCACAGATCAACATTTACACGGTATATATATATATATATATAGCAATATATATATAAGCAATGTTAATTCTCTAAATGAAGTATTAACAGTAACTGCACGATAAAGTGTAGTATATTGCCACTTAAGTGTGGCTGACCCCTAGGGGTGGATGTTACTGTTGCTTTTAGCCCCAGGAGGACATCTCCTCCAGCTGGCTTATCGACACACGACTGTGTCCTGTTTGCCAAGGGAAGTTATCCCTCTCACCACGACCAGCAGCACGAACGTGCTGCTGGTTGTTGTTGTTGTTGTTGTTCGTGCTGCTGGTCGTGGTGAGAGGGATAACTCCCTTGGCAAACAGGACACAGTCGTGTGTCGATAAGCCAGCTGGAGGAGATGTCCTCCTGGGGCTAAAAGCAACAGTAACATCCACCCCTAGGGGTCAGCCACACTTAAGTGGCAATATACTACAATATATATATATATATAGCAATAAGAAAATGGAGGGGGAATATGTGGTACTCATCAACTTGCAGACATTGTATTATATCAATTTACCTGTTTATTTTTCAATTAAGAGGACAGGACAATAAAACCAATATACAAACACATATGACATATTATGTCATATCAGTAATAAAAATTAAAAAAGGATATCTAGTGACCGAAAAGGCGTGTGACTTAGTGGTTGGGCTGTTGCACTGGCAATCACAAGTTGGACTCCCAGACCAGGCAACACATTGTGTTCTTGAACAAAGCCTTTCTTTTCACATTGCTCCAGTTCCCCTTTCAATCAGGAGGAGTGTTGGCCTGCTTGCCTAGCCAGCAAGGTGGCATCATTCAAACGCTAAAACAACGTTTTAAATTAGTGTGAGCAGCGATGTGTGATAACATCTGATAGTGTGGTTAGCCATGTGGTCACGTGATATATATGTTTGTAAATAAACGTAAATATATTTATATATTTACACACAGGACAGAACACTTTCGGTTTCTGCCAAATCTACTCATGAGGTTTTAATCAGTTCAAAGTATGATACACTTGCTAAAGATTCCACACAGTAGGACTGAACCCAAGACCAGATGCTTGGGAAGCAAACTTAACCACATAACCACAACAGCACCTATGTAGGAATATAACTATACTACATATGCATATGTCACCATCCATGAGGGTTCTATATTTCCCGCCAGCACGTGTATATGTATACATATACATGCATGAGATCGCACTTAATTTTCTTACCCTACACATACCATCATAAAATGCTTTTCTACTCCAGGCATAGGGCTCGAAAATTTGAGGGAGGGAGCCGGTCGATTAGATCGACCCCGGTGCGCACCTGGTACTTAATTTATCGACCCCGAAAGGATGAAAGGCAAAGTCGACCTCGGCGGAATTTGAACTCAGAACGAAAGATAGACGAAATACCGTTAAGCATTTCATCCGGCGTGCTAACGTTTCTGCCAGCTCACCGCCTTATGTCCTCATAATAATATTTACGTCCGTTTTTTTGTTGATTTCTTTTTCTCCCCGACCAGTATCGATATGGATGGGGTGATTTTTTCAAAGCGTTTGATCGTCTATTATGGTCCACTGTCGACTCCTCCGTGAAGTTTAACCCCCCCCCCCCCAGGAATCACCCTTCATTATTTCTTTCCTTTCTGCAGGTTCTAAATTCCTTCGACTTGTCACTGCTTTGCCCAACTATCACACCCTATTTGTACAGCACATGCCTACACCAGCTCATTCGTTTCTCCTGCACACCACTATATCAGATTCCTCTCATAACAAATTTCTTTTGCTTCTTCCACTCTCTCTTTCTCCCTCTCTGTCACACATCTCATTTGTGTCCCATCGTTCATACACACATTACTCACTCAGCGAGGCATGCCCGCCTCTGATTTTTTCCCCCACCTTTCGTAATATTATTCATATTCAATGTTCATGTTCAGTTACCACGTAACATATGCCCCCAAACATGAAAAAAAAAAAAAAACCCCAAAAAAAACACTCCCTTGGAAGCACTAAACGGGAGAAGGGAATCTCCTACGTGGACTCGCCTCTGCAAGAAACAGCAGCTAAACTACTAAATCGTACCATACCAGAGATAGAAAATCAACAGAGACAACTGTATATATAAAATAATGTGGTCCTACATACAATCGTACTTTAAAAAAGGCGGGATGATTACGTGTTCGACGTCTATGATCAGAGGATGGAGAGAGGACGAGGGCCAGCCCAGGGTTAAACAACAACAACCTTAAGAAAACCCCTAATGAAGACAGACATTTGGTAAACAATATTGGAGCATCTGCAGGCATTGCGTCATTTTTTCTTTATATTTATCGATAGGCATGAAGGATGTTCAATATAGGATCAATATAGATATATATATATCGATATTTACCTGTTTTTTCGTCTCGTATCACACCAGTTCGCTCGATTTGTACACTGGCCATGTCGTTATTTGAGACAAGGAACAGCTACGTCACTTCCCCTGCAACCGGAACACTCTCTCTCTCTCTCTCTCTCTCATACTATATCTCTCTCTACATCTCTTACTCTATGGTTCAGGCGCTCTCTCTCTCTCTCTCTCTCTCATACTATCTTCTCTCTATCACATTTTTATATCTCTCTCTACATCTCTTACTCTATGGTTCAGGCGCGCTCTCTCTCTCTCTATCACATTTTTATATCTCTCTCTACATCTCTTACTCTATCGTTCAGGCTCGCTCTCTTTCACTTTCTCTCACTGCATACCTCCCTCCTCTTTCGTAACTGCTTTTTTCTTTTATCCCTCTCACTGCATTTACACCTTCTTTGCACTAAGTCTCTCTCTCTCTCTCTCTCTCTCTCTCTCTCTTCCCTCCCTCCTTAATCCCTTTTACATATACAGCTTCTCTTTCCAACCTCCCCCTGTCTCTATTGATCTATGATACTCTGTCTACTTCCCCCTCTGTCTATTGATCCAACCTCCCCTTCTGTCTATTGATCTATGATACTCTGTCTACTTCCCCCTCTGTCTACTTCAGACCTTTCTCCGTCCCACTCTCTTTTTAAATATTACTTTATTACATCCTCCCCTTCCTCTTTAACTGTTAGTCTATTTCTTCCTCTCCCTCCATCTCTCTCTGTAGATCTTAGTCTATTTCTTACTTCCTCTCCCTTTAACTCTTTTCCCTGTCCCACCCACCTCATGCCAGCTGTGACCATGCTAAGACACCTCTCTTTCTTCCCCCTTCTCTCTCTCTCTCTGTTATTCTATTTCACCCTCTTGCTTTCTTTCTCACTATCTCTATAATTCTTCGTATATCCCCCCTTCCCGCTTACTCCCTCTAATTATTTCTCTGTCGTCACTCCACCCTCTTTTTTTTTTCCAAACCCTCGGCAAGAGTACCTGAAAATGCGGTACTCTTTGGACCGAAGTCCATTAACGATATTTGTTCTGCTCCGATTTGCAGAAAATCCAGTAAAGCAGTGAATTCTTTGACTTAGAAATACTTAATCCACGACGCTATTGTTCACATTATTGTGTGGTTAAGCAGCTTACATCCCAACCAAAGGATTCCGGGTTCAGAATCACAGTTTGACACTTTGGACAAGTGTCTTCTACAATAACCCTAGGCCGACCAGTACTTTATGAGTGAATTTGGTAGGTGGAAACCTACAGTGTGTGTCTCTGTGTGTGAATGCGTGCGTGTATGTATGTATCTATGTATCCATCTGCGTGTGTGTGTGTGTGTGTGTGTGTGTGTGTGTGTTAATCTGTCTTTGTGATCCACCACCATTTGGCAACCGGTGTTTGTTTGTTTACGTTCAGTAAAACAGACCAATAGAATAAATGCCAGGTTTGCAACAAAAAAAAAGTACTGTAGTCGATTTGTTCGACTGACCCCCCCTCATCGACCCCCACCCCCGGGCATGTACAAGAAAGTAAACAAATAATAATAATAATAATAATAATTGAGTAGATGTGCGTTGGTCGACCCCTTGGATAGTCCCATCGGCCCTGAGGAGTCGATATCGACCACTTTGGAGACGCGTAGATTAAACCCTTCAAGGCAGTGGCTCCAGTATGGCCACAGTCCAACGACAGAAGCAAGTAAAATTAATATATAAAAGAATTATCGTCTGTTGATGTGTCGAGTCACGAATGACTCAGTGAGTATGAGTGGGAACTGTGAGTGGGAGGCTTTGAATGAAGTTTGAGATTAAGTATAAGAGATTTTAAGGGGAAAAGTGAGTCTTTGCTTGATCTCGGTAAATTAATTTAAATTTAAGGTAATAACATTACAATAGAGAAAGAAAGAAGGAAATAAAGAAGAAATATATTAAAACGTTGGATGAGTACGAGACTGTCAAGTCGAGGATGAGTGAGAGTGTAAGAGCGAGACTGGGAAGGAGGAGTTGAGAGATAAAGTGGGAGAGAGACAGAAAAAAGAGGAGAGAGAAATAGATAGCTTATGAGGGAGAAGGTGAGAGAAGCCACATAGAAAAAAGGACGGAGGGGGAAATACAGAGAGATCGTGAGGGAGAGGGAGAGAGATATAGACTAAGAACGGCAGAGCGATAGAGAAAAGGAGAGAGGAGAGCGAACGAGAGAGAGAGAGAGAGAGAGAGAGAGAGAAGGAGTAAACGAGATTCTCGCGTAACGTTTTAAATCTCGGTGAATAATGGCAGACCCTAAATATGCCAACCTCCCCGGAATTGTAAGTAATTCACCTTTATTTCTTCTGTAACACCTTATTATTAACCCGTCATATTATTATTCAGGTATTATATACAGAGAGCTATTAATCCTAGAGACAGACACGATTCTAGAGCTGTGATATACCTGCAGCACTTCATCTACCACTACCACCACCATTACTAATTAACAACACGCACTGCCTCTATGTGGTTATTCTGCACGCTAGAAATAGCACCCAGATCACACCCTTCTTGTTCTAACCCGTTGTCCCCACTACCTACAAATCTACCTTTCATCTGTCCTCAGCCGTTATTTCTGATTCCGCATATACCCCGTCCCCTTCGGTTACATCTGTAGCACCCTGCATCTGGTATTTCGTCATAACAGACGCCTCCACACAGAAACCTAGACGTTTTCGTCATTCCTTTTATGTTGATAACGAATAATATCAATCGGTATATAATCATCAGAAACTGACATCAGGCGTAGCTGTGTGGTTAAGAAGTTTCTTTCACAATCTCAGTGTTCCAGGTTCAGTCCCACTGCGTGACATTTTGAGCAAACCTTTCCTACTGTTGCTTCGGCCGACCAAGCCATTTGTGTGTGTGTGTGTGTGTGTATATATATATATATATATATATATACAAATTAAAAGGGTAAAGGATTATCAATTTATTAATTAATAAATCAATTAACAATTAACAATTTTTACCAAGCCCATCGGTATGAAAGCACCATTATTGGTGGAGAACTTATTTAAAAGATGTCCTCACTTTGTTGTGTTTTTGTGTTTTTTTGTTATTGTTTTTTTTAACTATATATATATATATATATATATATATATATATATATAGTGTGTGTGTGGAGGCGCAATGGCCCGGTGGTTAGGGCAGCGGACTCGCGGTCATAGGATCGCGGTTTCGATTCCCAGACCGGGCGTTGTGAGTGTTTATTGAGCGAAAACACCTAAAGCCCCACGAGGCTCCGGCAGGGGTTGGTGGCGAACCCTGCTGTACTCTTTCACCACAACTTGTATCACGACTGTCACGGCATTGCTGGAGTCTGGCATTTGTTGGTGAGGTTTTGCTGCCCACAACAGTCGTCTAACAAACCTCTTAAGTTCCCTCCTATGTTTTGTTTCTTAAAACTTTTGGTCCATTCATTCCAGCTAATGGTAAAAAAAACAGCATTTCTGATTTAATTCTACTTTAATTTTGCTGGCCTGTCGATTCTTTGGCTACTGACAGCTAATACCATGACTGGCCGGAGCGAGCTATATGTCTGTCTGTCTGTCTGTCTCTCTATCTATCTATCTATCTATTACTCGAAAGTTCGCGCGTCCGCGCTAGCTAGTCGTGAGTAGAAAACACAAATTTAATATAAAAACATATTTCCTGAAATTGCAAATTATTTAAAATATAAAAATATAATTTTCAACAGAGAGAATTTATCAAAATAGAAAACAAATGAAGTTTGAAGTTTTAAAATAATAGGATCGACCACTCGCGACTAGCTAGCGCGGACGCGCGAACTTTCGAGTAATAGATAGATAGAGAGAGAGAGAGACAGACAAACAGGCATGCAGGCAGACAGGCAGACAGACAGATACTTCACTAGCAGTGAGCACTTTCACTTCTGACAGCTAATAGCATGACAGTGCCCTTTATTTCTTGGCTAAGTAATGTGCCATAGATTTTGAATCCATGCTGGAATTTGGAGAAGTGCATGTGTGATTTAGCGACGTTAAGTTAGTAGTGTAAAATATCTTCAAATATTAACCACATGAGGTGCATTAATTATTAACAATTCATTAACAATTTTATGTTCATTATTATCATGTAAAGTATTTGTTGTAATTATATATAACAGAGCAACAACCCTAAACATGGTGTCATTTATATATATATATGTGTATATATATATATATATTTATATATTTATGTATTTGATCCTTTATATTGAACACTCAATATTTCATCTACATTCAATACTTTCTTCCATGGTGCAATCCATTTTTATTTTATTTTATTTTATATTGTATATTGTATATCATATTATATATTGTATATTCCATATTCTATACCCCACATTAGTTCTGCAGGAATATAAATAAAACATAAAAAACAGACAGTGTTGGAACTCTTTTAAGCAAAATAATATATATATATATATATATATATATATATATGTTTTACTTATAAATTGCTGTATGTCTATTTCCTAGGACTTGAACTCCCCTGATGTGTACGAAACTAGTGAATTACCTGAAGATGACCAAAACACCCGGCCAGAACAGGTGAGTAACATTGTCATACCTCCCTACCTATTGCATTATCTGCAAACAAACACCATCCCTCACCTGTCTTTTGTAGACCAGATTCTTCAGCCTCTGTTGGTCAATAAATATCCTGGCAGGATGATCCCTTAGGTCACTTTCCACATCAGCATTTGGCTCATTACTTTGTCCTTGCTATATATATATATATATATATATATATATATATATATATATATATAGGTGCAGGCCTGGCTGTGTAGTAAGAAGTTTGCTTCTCAACCACATGGTTCTGGGTTCAGTCCCACTGCATGGCACCTTGGGCATCTTCTGTTCTAGCTTCAGGCTGACCAAAGCCTAGTAAGTGGATTTAATAGACAGAAACTCAAAGAAGTCCATCGTGTGTGTGTGTATGTATGTATGTATGTATATATATATATATATATATATATATATACATACATACATACATACATGTGTGTTCTGTGTTTGTCCTCTGCCATCTCTTGACAGCCAATGCTGGTGTGTTTATGTTCCCATAACTTAGCAGTTTGGCTAAAGAGACTGATAGAACAAGTACTAGGCTTACAAAGAATAAGTCCTGGGGTCGATTTATTGGGCTAAAACTCTTCAAGGTGGTGCTCCAACATGGCCACGGTCAAATGACTGAAACAAATATAAAAGAATATTATCATCGTCATCGTTTAACGTCCGTTTTCCATGCGGTCATAATTTTCAAGCAAATTAGGACTGGAGAAAAATTATTGAATTTCTACATCTGTATATTGGTTTCCTGTCATAGGCTGTGGTGGTGAAGAGGAAATCTGATAAAGGCGGTGGGGAAAGAAGAATCGAAAAAGAAAGAGGAAAAAGAAGAAAGTGAGAGTTAGAAGATGAGGAACTGAAGTAGGGAGTAATGAAGGATGTGCCTAACGACCTTGTGCACTCACAGGTGACTGATTCAGCCTAAATAAAATAGATTATTAATATCTACTGTGGTATTGAGTACTCTTTTTTTCTGATAGCTGATACTAAGCATACATATATTATGATACTAAAACTCAAAAGTTTTAAGATGTTAAAGATTACAAATAAAATAGTCATTTCTCCCTTTAAGAAAAAAAAATTCAAGTTGAAAGTAGCGACACTTCAAAGAGTTGTCACAGCTACCGCCATCCATCCTTTTTTCATACTTTCATTTTTCTTCCGTTAATCATTTATACAACTTTTGAAGTGCCAATCACGGGTACTTAATTTTTTTTTCTTAAAGGGAAAAATTTAAATAAAATATTAATCTTTATCATCTTAATCAAAGGGCAAGAAAACAGAGAAAGAGACTATCCCTTTATAGATGAAGATTAGTTGCAATGAGAGAAGTTG
>NC_142954.1:5496682-5529182 GCF_046866305.1 Octopus bimaculoides
GCTCAGCCACTTGCACGTTAATTTCACAAGCAGGCTGTTCCGTTGATCGGATCAACTGGAACCCTCGACGTCGTAAGCGACGGAGTGCCAACAACATCCTTAACCTAATGAAATATTATCTATTTCTTGTTCAGTTGTTATTTCCAATTTTATAAAAAATTTTAAGCTGTAGTATCTAATGAAATAATTTCCCTTTTTTCTTTTTTTCTTTTTTTTTTTCAGTTGGCAAGCATCGAGGAAAGATTGGAGCGTCTTGAGGCTGTCATTGGACAGAATCCGCAGAAAATGGTAAGTTTTATACAAATCATCAACATCATCATCGTCGTCGTTTAACGTCCGCTTTCCATGCTTGCATGGGTTGGACAATTTGACTGAGGACTGGTGAAACCAGATGGCTACACCAGGCTCCAATCTGATCTGGCAGAGTTTCTACAGCTGGATGCCCTTCCTAATGCCAACCACTCTGAGAGTGTAGTGGGTGCTTTTATGTGCCACCTGGCACAAAGGCCAGTCAGGCGGTACTGCCAACGGCCACACTCAAAATGGTGTATTTTACATGCCACCTGCACAAGAGCCAGTCCAGCGGCACTGGCAACGAACGATCTCGCTCGAATGTCTTTACACGTGCCAGTATTCTGTTAAGGGGCAGAAGGGACCATACCCAATATTTTGGCAATTGCATTCTTTCTCCTTCATTGAATAATGAAGAATTTACTGTGTGACTTTTTGGTGGAATTGGTTATCATCATCGTTTTAACGTCCAATTGTCCATGCTTGCATGGGTTGGACATAACTAGTTGAGGCAGATTTTTGTACGGCCAGATGCCTATCATTTTACCAACATTTCTCACCTGATCCCAATCAGGTAATCAAGGTAATATTTTCCCCACGGTTGGATACGTTTTTCACAGATGACCGGAGAATGAACAATATCACTAGTATGATAATGATGCTCATTTAGAACCCTCACGGAGGTGCAATGGCCCAGTGGTTAGGGCAGCAGACTCATGGTCATAGGATCACGGTTTTGATTCCCAGACCGGGCGTTGTGAGTGTTTATTGAGCGAAAAACACCTAAAGCTCCACAAGGCTTCGGCAGGGGATGGTGGCGAACCCTGCTGTACTCTTCCACCACAACTTTCCCTCACTCTTACTTCCTGTTTCTGTTGTGCCTGTAAATTCAAAGGGTCAGCCTTGTCACACTCTGTGTCACGCTGAATATCCCCGAGAACTATGTTAAGGGTACACGTGTCTGTGGAGTGCTCATCCACTGCACGTTAATTTCACGAGCAAGGCTGTTCCGTTGATCGGATTAACTGGAACCCTCGACGTCGTAAGCGACGGAGTGCCAACAACAACAACCATCACATATTGTCAGGACAACACACATACACACACAACAAGTTCCTTTTTGATGTACAAAAAAAAAAAAAGTGATGTAAATAATGAAAGCCAGCTATTCACATATCTTGTATTTCATCTTTGTAACTGTTTAATTTTCATTTCTTTCAGTCTGCTTTAACAGCTGAAGTTAGCAACAAAAGTCTTTTGGTAAGTTCCTTCCTTAATCCTACCAACCCATAGCTTCTGCTTTGTTTCTACTCTCACCTTTCCTCATCCTTTCCCTTCTTTTATATCAAGGACAGCTCATACTGTCTCCACTAGACTTAATGCTACTCTCTTTTACTCTTTTACTTGTTTCGGTCATTTGACTGTGGCCATGCTGGAGCACCGCTTTTAGTTGAGCAAATCGACCCCAGGGCTTATTCTTTGTAAGCCTAGTACACATATCTCCTGTATGTATATGTATACTAATCTCTGTCTCTTTCTCCCCATCCTTCACAGGCTGCAGTCTCTAACATCAACTCAAAGTTATCTCTTTTGGATCCGGCTCAAATTGACCAGGTGGAAGCTCGTTTGCAGAATGTCCTACAGAAAGTCAATCAAATTACTGAAAAAAAGATTGTTTCTGATGATTCTGAGAAACAGGCAAAGGTTTGACACATTTTGTTGTTGTTCTCGTTCTGTGGCCTCTGCCTAATTCTAGCAAATTAGGCTTATGGCAAAATAAAATGTATGTGCAGGCTATGTAACCTAGCTAAGGGCCATGCTACATATCTGACACCCCTCATCAGGACCTGGTGAGTTACAGAGCTGTGTTGAGCTCTAATGTCACCTTCGGTGTAGTTTGTACATCTAGACGTCTCTTTTGATGCTAACTAATTTACAGTGTTTTACAGTGTGTAACTGTAAAGTGGGTTTTTTTTTTTTTATCTGACACTGGTACTAATGAGGTCAGTGTAAGACAGGAAAAGAACAAGAAAATGAAAGAAAACCCTGCAACTATATGGGGCGAGGGAATTTGCCAAATGTTTGGTGCATGAAGTATGATAGAGGGATAGGTGTTTTGTTATATAGAAGATATACAACGATCCTAATAAGGGCAGGCAGGAGTAACTGGGAAGAAGATATTTGGAGTACAGTGTAGACATGTAGACTGTCTATGTTGTATCTAAAGTTTTTGGTTGTGGCGACAGTAGGTGATGGGCATGATAAAGTTGTCTGTTAACATTTGAAACAGCATTTAAGTGCAGTTCAGGGTATTAATGGTGTGTTTGTGTTTAATCGCTTCTCGTAATTAACAGCTTAATGATTTCTTTGTATTCCCAGGTGACAGAGTTATATGAGATAGTTAAAAAGTGGGAGAGCATGGCCGATGTATTACCGCAGGTTGTTGACCGGCTGACCACGTTGAAAGACATTCACGAGCAAGGTGAGTTAGTTTTTATTGGAACTGACCAAGTGGTATGTGGTGTTGGCATGCGGTGTTGGAGTTGACCAAGTGCTTACTGTGTGGTTGTGTGCAGTGTTGGAGCTATTATAGATGTTTTCGATCTAGTTTGGATTCTTTGCCATCAAATTTGAATTCTTTACGGTGTGGACTGGATGCTTTTTAAGTGGCACCTGCACTGACAGGGTCACCAGGGACTTGCAGAACACAAAATAAGAAAAAAACTTTTAAGAGGGGAGGAGGCATTGGAGGAGGTGATGATGAAAAGGTTATAGTGAGATAGATACAGGTGTCTTGCTGTAGAAGAAGTACAAGGTTACCTGGCCAGAAAGATCAGGAACGAAGACAGAAACAGGTGTGCTACCGCAAAGGAACAAAGAGAGCTTTAGTCGGCCCAAGGCTATAGTAGAGGACACTTGCCCACAGTGTCACACTGGGACTGAACCCAGGGCCATGTAGTTGAGAAGCAAGCTTCTTAACTACACAAGTATTTTTTCTCTGCTTTTCGTCAATTATTCTTCAAAGCTGTCTTTCTAAATGCTATTCATCTTTCTATTACAATCTTCACTTCTTACAGCCCTACAGTTCAGCCAAGCCCTCGTCTACCTCGACACGGCACAGCAGGAAATACGCAAAACTCTCACGGAGCATGGTGATATGATGAAGCAGGTGAGTCGATTTCTACCTTTTGCGAGGTGGACGGGTGGAGAGAAGACTGGCGGCGGGTTGGAGAATATTGAATTGTGTAGCAGGAACTAGGGGTATGTGGGGTGGGGAGGGGGAGGAGAGACTTGCACATTTTTGGAATATTAAGACTTGTCGTTTACTGAAACTATCAACATACACAGAACACACACAAGCATGCATACATACACAGATACACACAGAAGTACATACAGACACACACACAAACACTGACCTACATGGGAACACACAAACACTGGCCTACATGAGAAAACAAACACTGACCTACATGGGAACACACAGGCACTGACAGACATGGGAACACACAAACACTGACCTACATGGGAACACACAAACACTGGCCTACATGAGAAAACACAAACACTGACCTACATGGGAACACACAAACACTGACCTACATGGAAACACACAAACACTGACCTACATGGGAACACACAAACACTGGCCTACATGAGAAAACACAAACACTGACCTACATGGGAACACACAGGCACTGACAGACATGGGAACACACAAACACTGACCTACGTGGGAACACACAAACACTGGCGTACATGAGAAAACACAAACACTGACCTACATGGGAACACACAGGCACTGACAGACATGGGAACACACAAACACTGGCCTACATGAGAAAACACAAACACTTGACCTACGTGGGAACACACAAACACTGGCCTACATGAGAAAACACAAACACTACCTACATGGGAACACACAAACATACACAGGCACAAACGCTGACCCACAGAACCAGATGCACACACACACACCCACACCCACACACACACATGTACAAGCAGACACAGATCGACCGACAGGCAGACAGATAACTAACTTTATGATTTTCTATTTCCAGCTGGAAGATTCATTCAAACAAAACACTGACGGCATCAAGAAAAACTGTCAAAGTCTGGAGGAAAGAATGAAGGCCTTAAAGAAATAATTAGGGAATTTAGGGGTGTGTGTTTGGGGGGGGGCCAAATAAAGGGCCAGCAACTGGAATGGTCATTCCATCTTCAACTACTCCTCCCTCTTCTATAGCTTCATTATGATTATAATTATTATTATTATGATTATAATTATTATTATTATTATTATTATTAATAAGGTGGTGAGCTGGCAGAATCGTTAGCATGCTGGGGGAAAAAATGCTTAGCAGCATTTCATCTGTCTTTACGTTCTGAGTTCAATTTCCACCGAGGTCGACTTTGCCTTTCATCCTTTCAGGGGGGTTGATAAAATAAGTACCAGTTGAACACTGGGGTCGATGCAATTGACTTGTCCCCGCCTCCCCTGACTTTGCTGGTCTTGTGTCAAAATTTGAAACAATCATTATTATTATTATTATTAGAATTATTTAAACATTGGGTTGCTTTATTTCTGGGTTTTTTTCACATTCTGAGTTGAAATCTTGTCAAGATAAACTTTCTCTTCATCTCTCTTGGCACTGGAAAATACAAAGTACCAGTTAAATACTTGGGTCTCAATGGTATTACCTAATTTCCTCCTCTCAAAATTTCTGTCTTTGTGCCTCAATTATTATTGTGGGATGGATTGGCAGAACAGTGTGGAGCATCGGATAAAAATGCCTTGTGGTATTTATTCCAGCTTTTACGTTGCCCTTCTTCCTTTCACGGTCGCTAAGACAGAGTACCAGTGACATACCGGGGATCAGTATATCCCACTGTTGCCTCCCCTATTCCTTCCTCCTCCCCCTCCCACCATTTCTGGCCTTGCGGCTCTAAGAAATTCTTGTTATAGAGTTCAAATCTCATCAAGGCCATCTTTGCCTTTCACCCTCCTGGGATCAATGAAATAAAGTGTTAGTCATATGCTAGGGGTCAGTGTAACACACAACATGTGTGTGTGTCTATATATATATATATATATATATATATATATATATATATATATATGTATATCAGATGAGGAGTATTGTACATAAACGCATATGTCTGTATGTAAATGTATATTATTTCTAAGGCCACGAGCTGACAGAATCGTTAGTTTGTTGGGAAAATGTTTAGCAGTATTTAATTTTGGCTTTGTTTTCAGTTCAAATTTTGCCGAGGTCAACTTGGCTTTTCCTCGCTTCAGGGCCAGTGACAGAAAGTACCATTTGAGCACTGGGGGCCAATGTAATTGACTAGCCTTCTCCCCAAGAGTTCAGGCCTTGTACCTATAGTATAAAGCAGGGGTTTTCAAACTTTTTGACTTGCGGACCTCTTTATATTTCAGGCTTTACCTTAGGGACCCCCTGATAAACGCTTATGAAATTTATACATAAATATTTGCTTAAAATAACATATATTTTTACATTTATTTATTTAACAGTATTTAACAAATAGGTTTATTGTCAATTAAAAGATTTCGATTAAAAGAAACTCATATAAAATCAAATTGCCCATAAAAAGTATTTGCTGTCAACGAACCACAGGTTTGAAAACCCCTGGTATAAAGAACCACTTCTGTTAAATCAATAAGCCTGGCAAAGTTCTTAGCACGCTGGAGAAAAAAAATGCTGTGACATTTCTTCTGGCGCTTTACGTCCTGAGTTCAAATTCCACAAAGATCAACTTTGCCTTTCATTCTTTAAAGTACCAGTTAAATACTGGGGTTGTTGTAATCGACTTTCCCCCTCCCCTCAGAATTACTGGCCTTGAGCTAAAATTTAGAATCATTATTATTATTATTATTATTTATATAAATATCTTTGGTTTCCAAATTGCTTGGCAAATATCAGGGTGGACATTACTTTTGCTTCCGGCTAGATAAATGGTATGATGATTTTTTTGTTTCCTCCATTCCTCTATATTTCTGTTGCAGTATGATGTGATGGGGGGTGAGGTAGGGCTTGTCCTTCTTCCTCACCACACAGTTTTAATATGTCTTCGTATTTATTTGTTATAAGAATGTCTGATATATTCACAAATAAAATTGGGAAAGTCCTTGCCGCTCTTTGTTGTTTGTTGTTGGTTATTTTAACCCCAGGTCAGCTCCAGTCGAGTAGAATGACCAGACCAATGATCAAAGACATCCCGTCCTTTTACCAAAACTGGCGGACGGGTGAATCAAAATGTAATGATTACTCTTTTACTTGTTTCAACCATTTGACTGCGGCCATACTGGAGCACCGCCTTTAGTCGAGAGCAAATCGACCCCAGGACTTATTCTTTGTAAGCCTAGTACTTATTCTATCAGTCTCTTTTTGCTGAACCGCTAAGTTACGGGGACGTAAACACACCAGCATCAGTTGTCAAGCGATGGTGGGGGGACAAACACGCATACACACACACACACACACATATACATATATACGATGGGCTTCTTTCAGTTTCCATCAAATCCACTCACAAGGCTTTGGTCGGCCTGAGGCTATAGTAGAAGACATTTGCCCAAGATACCATGCAGTGGGATTGAACCCGGAACCATGTGGTTGGTGCAGTTTTGCGAAAGAATTTATGTGCATGCAGGGTATGCATCGTTTTGGCATGTTCTCGGCACAAGAATCTATTAGTAGCACATAAAATCATGTGATGTCTATTAAATATTATTTTTCTCTCATCAGATGGAGCAATTGTTTTGTTGATCTTACCATCACAGAACAGTATACTATATATATATATATATAATTTGATTCAACCCTTATCTGCGTGTATATAGATCATGGTACACGTATAGGTACATACATATAAGCATACATACATACAAAGTGCTCTCTTGTAACTATGTGGTACAGGTGTCTGGTTTGAGGTTAATTTCCTCCCTACCCCTTATATCTGTCTTGGATGCCCTATGAATAAATAAAACGCCTGGAGTGCTTCCCTTCCCCCAGGGTCATCTTAGCAGCATTGTAGGCCCCCGGGCCAAATCAATGCACTGAGCCCTTTAGTATTGATTTATTGCCAGCTAGCCACGGCATACATCGATCTGATTAGGGCCTCTAGATCCATGAGGACCCTGAGAATCTGCCAAGTGTACCCATGGCTTAAGGAGGCGCTGCTCCTCCCTTATCTTTTACCAACGAAACGTTAAACAACAACAATAACGACAATAAGAATTTAATTTTTTATTTTATTGCAACAAAAATTAACTAAAATTACATAAAATCATTTTAAAAAATATAATTATTAAATAAGCGTAGTTGTAGTTAGGAAGGGGTTAATTAGCGATCAATTGACAACAGTGTATAAAATCTTTATTGCTTAATTAACTATAATTGACAATAGTGTATAAAATCTTTATTGCTTAATTAACTAATTAGAGGGATTTGTGTTGGACTGTAAAAGAAAAACAGAAAGAAACAATAATCTTTGCTTCTGATATGTAAGTGTATGTACATGTGTGTGTGTGTATGTATATGCGTGCGTATATGTCTCTGTGTATGTGTGTACGTCCATGTGTGCAGGTATGTTTGTGTGTGTGCTAGTTTAGTCCTCCAAATACTTATCTTTGAGAAGAAAGTGCAGCAAATCATTTATTCATTAAAATTCTATCAAAAGTGATTTAAGAAATTCCATTTTCATTCAAAACGGTGAAGTTTAAACACAATCGCTCAAGGTTGAATTCCAGTTTTTGTTAGTTTTGCATTTCCTTATTTGATAATCTTTGCATTTGCCACACGCTATAAAATAGGAATTACTGAATGGATGCGGTTGAAGCATGCCTTTAGTGTTAGCACCACACACGTTACTGAATGGATTAAAGACGCATCCCCAAATTCCTGGATGCCAGTATAGTGTTGCTGGACAAGTTACCTCAAGACTCTTACCCCTTCTACATTGTATGAATTTCGAAAGATCCTCTGGATGAGGTCGATAGTATATCGGATAGAATATGATGCAAGGATTTTTCCTCAAAGCGATGCCTGGTAGGGGCAGAGTCACCGGACTGAGTTTACATGTCTTCGAGGTTGCATCAAAGCTTTGATTTTTAGGACACAAGACGATGGTCAGCTTCCCTGCTGAGTCACATTGAAGGTACTTTTCAGGTTGATTAGGATAGGGGAAAATATATAGCCCCTTTTGGCGATTTTCCTTCGTGCACGGATATTTTATATCTGAAAGAAAAGAACGAAAGTGTTTAATAGTAGAATTAATATGTAAAACGGTTATTAGTGAGGAATTTTCAATCAGAACAAAATACAGTATAAATGGTCCCGATTCTGTACAGTACATAGCAACCCTAGTTACTAACCGGGATCTATAAAATAACTTTTTTCAGCTTATCGAAATTTACATCTTACATCAATAAACCGAGATCTATAAAATACAACCTCTTACATCAATAAACCGAGATCTATAAAATAACTTTTTTCAGTTTATCAAAATTTACAAACTCCTACATCAATAAACCGCTATTGTTCCTGAAAGTTGCTTTTTATACCTTCTACGGACTACTTGAAGCTTATTAACTTCGTAGACCTGGATCCTTGTGTGTGTGTGTCGGGGTGGGATTCCACAAGTAAAAGCACAAGACCGTATCCCAATCGGTCCCTTGTGGTGGGTGGGTGGGTCTCCACTAAAGACCCACTTCTATGTTCTGTACCATCTCACAAACACTGGAACTGCACAATGGAAGAAACAACAGGAATCGGTGTATGGAGACATCGGCTGAATGTTTCCACACTAGAACCGTGTAGTGGGTTTAAAGTGGGAAACTGAAGAGGTCTAACACTGTGGATTGTGTGTAGCAAGAAAACAAACCCCAGTGGAAAAAATATTAAAAAAGCGAAATTCGGAAATTAACAGGTTGTATGGACTTACTTTTGTCAAGTACGTTTTTGAGATCCTCGGTGCTACATAGTATTTCTTTGTTATTTTGACGGCAGGTCACTTTTATAGAGGGATCTGTTTGAGAAAATGATATATGTTAGAACAGGAGCACATGACAGTATAATTACGTTTTTATATATTGTGTGTGTGTGTGTGTGTTGGAACGAGTAAAGAATTCTGCTAGGTTTAAATATTCATATCTTTTCTTTAACAGTCACTAACAAATACAGCGAGCACAATATTTTTCTTTCTTCAACTAAGAGGACAATTTCAATTTTTGAGCATAAGTGACTCAATACAGCATCCATTAAATAAGTTATCCAAATTCATGTTATTGGTCAGGTTGAGATATTTCCTTTAGATCACCTTATTTATTTTTAAATTATGCAAATTATTGTTGGTAAGAATACTGTAATTTTTTCTGCTACATCGTGGGATGATCAAAACAAGTTTGAATTTGACAATAATTCGCTGACGAAATCCAGTAAATTATAGAACATGCTTGTAGTTGTCTCCCCTACCTGATAATATTACTCTGTATTCTTTATATATCCTAACAAAGTAAGGAGAGTGATTTCGGTAGAACCGATGGATGTAATTTAATTTTACGGAATTATTAATGTCCTCAAATTATCTCCCCTTTTCTCTGGGACCCGCCTACAATTGTAAATTACCATTAATAAAAAGTTAATGATATTTACTCTTTTATCCATCGATTCTACCAAAACCTTCCTCCTTACTTGGTTAGGATGTATAAAGAATACAGGATAATTTTTGATAATGAAAAAAATGGAATTCCGTATACTCACCTGTTGCGTTGAGACTGACGTTATAACAAGGATTGTTACAAGCGGAGGTCTGGAGATCAAATCGTTTCTTGGAAATTATCGTCAGGAAGAACGTAGAGGGGGATGCTTGTTTAACCAGGTATAATTTACCCGGCTTCATGTCAGTTGCACTGGCAATGTAGTGGTAGCTGGCTAGACTAGGCTGACTGTTGTTATAGGCACCAAGCACAACGACCACACCACACTGGACACTGACCTGGCAAGAACAAAAATGGTATAATATATACGGTGTCCTTGATTTCATTCGACAAATGCATTTAGAAAAGGAGTCCAAACTTTGTCCCATGAATCTACTGTCTCCTCCTGTTGCCTCAACTACCGCTACTACAACACCATGTTCTCGGAAGTAACTATTTGGATACCAACCCCTGAAAAGCAAACTTGACACCCCATTTCTGCTCTCCTCGTTATACATTCTATATCTAAACCTAACTTTTCCTGCGCTATCCACTATGCCCAATCCTTCCCGACTCCCAATGTTAACCCCGCCTCTTTAGAATTCTCTCTTTGTCCACGTTTGTTTTGCAGCTATAAATGAGCCAACTAAACGTCAATAATAAGAATGAGACCGACCAGCCGTGGAAGGACTGGGTGGTTTATGAGTACTGTTCCTTCTTTCTCATTCATCCATAAAAATACAACAGAAAAAAAAAACAAATGGATTTTAGTGAATATTCGTCTTACCTTGATTATTGTACCCGAGGTGGACTGGGTAGTGTTGGTGACATCCACGACTTGTTCTTTTGTCTTGTTAGTTTTGGGAATGGGGTTATTTGGTAGGTCTGTACCGTTCGAAACTAAGACAGCTACAAAAGAGACGACATCAATTATGGGAAAGAAATTATAAATTATAACTTGACTTGGATCTTTTTTAAAACGGGGGCCACATTTTTCATTAATGTTTTACGTAGTGTTTTTGGTACCGAAAGACTTTCAAACTTCGTATACTTATCTATTTTGTGTTATAGAACAGAAAAATATTTTTGTATTCGAATTTATTTCATGTAAAAAATTGTCCTATTTCGATAATTTCAACCAATCACTGACGTCCATTCAGCCGATATACATTAAGTGCCGACTACATAAACAAACGATTCTTCGTTTTATTTGCTTTTTTCATTTTAAATTTGCTTTAACCCTAACCCTAAGCCTAACCCTAACTCTAACCCTAGGGTTAGGGTTAGGGTTAGAGTTAGGGTTAGGGTTAGGGTTAATTGTTTCAGAATCGTTTGTTTATGTAGTCGGCACTTAATGTATATCGGCTGAATGGACGTCAGTGATTGGTTGAAATTACAGAAATACGACAACTTTAACATGGAATAATTTATGGATTTCTTTTTTTTTTAAGAAGACTAAGAGAAAAAGATGTTTTATATGACACATTCTACTAGTGTTCCAAGTTTCAAAGTGTTTCGTTAATGAAAAATGTGGCCCCCGTTTTAAAAAAGATCCCTTGACTTATATACATACATACTGTTGTGCTGAGAGTTAGGACGCCACCTAGCGAGAGATAGGCTGATTCGAGTAAAAGATGAATAGTAACGATCTGAGTAAGTTCAGAGCTCGGAGTCAAGTGAAGTTCGTGATAGTTCGTAGTGAAGTCGGAAGGTGTCGGTTGGTTAGTTCACAAGGAACATTGATTGTTGGTTCACAAAGAGATTTGTTAGTTAGTGAAACTGTTGTTACTGTTGTCTGGTTATCTTATTTATTATACGTAACAATTACGTTATAACGTGTGGCAACGAGGAGAAATAAGTAAACCATCGTCAGACGGATTAATACATCTGGCGACAAGAGTTTCGAAGCTCATGCAGTTCAGTTCAGTTTTGTGTTATGAAATTATTAAAATATGATAGACCTGTTAGCTTATTTAGTACAGTTGCAAAGCAACAACAACAACAAGAGCAGCAATAGGAGTTGCAGAAGCAACTTGTTGTTGTTGTTGGCACTCCGTCGCTTACGACGACGAGGGTTCCAGTTGATCCGATCAACGGAACAGTCTGCTCGTGAAATTAACTTGCAAGTGGCTGAGCACTCCACATACACATGTACCCTTAACATAGTTCTCGGGGATATTCAGCGTGACACAGAGTGTGACAAGGCTGACCCCTTTGAATTACAGGCACAACAGAAACAGGAAGTAAGAGTGAGAGAAAGTTGTGGTGAAAGAGTACAGCAGGGTTCGCCACCATCCCCTGCCGGAGCCTCGTGGAGCTTTAGGTGTTTTCGCTCAATAAACACTCACAACGCCCGGTCTGGGAATCGAAACCCCGATCTTATGACCGCGACTCCGCTGCCCTAACCACTGGGCCATTGCGCCTCCACATGCAGAAGCAACTAGTACAGCAACAACAACAATTATTCGAAGCTTTATTCAAAGAATTCCAAAAGTGAAGTAAGTTCGTTTTTACCAGACGGCGTTTCGAACTCAATGAATTCAGTTATAACCCAGAGTAGGGTATAACTTTTGCATCGTACTACAGAAGGTACGAAGACTTTTAAGCAAGACTGCAAATCATGATTGGACAAACAAAAAGAGAAATTGTTTTTGCGTAAATTAGCTCCGTTAGATCATGAACGTTACTGTAATTTCATATTGCCCAAAAAACCCAATGAAATTCGTTTTAAAGAAAAATTAGATTTACTGTCTAACATATTCGGTGATATAACTTCTCTATTTGCCACTTGAATGGAGTGTTAAAATACAACTAAGTGGTGGTGACTTCAGCTCCGTACACTATCAGCTTTATGTTGCTTGTGTAATCCACTGGACTAGTGTTTCAATTTCTGCATTACTTATCCGAATTATCATGTTTTAATAGAATTGCATAAGATTAGTAGTTTTTTTTGTTTTTTTTTGGAACTTACAACCGTATCAAGTTTCTTTTATCTATATCTCTCTAGAAAATACTTTTATCTATGCCTCTCTAGGTGTCAGCAGAAATATTTTTAAGCTAGTATTACCACCAAAGAAAAGGGATCTAAGCCATTTGATGTTTCTGGATCTATTCGTGGATTCGGATGGTGAGATGTGCGAAGTGTATGGATTTTTCTTATTAATGCCACCATCTTCTTCGCATTATCGAAAATGTCGATGGGGGTGTAAAGGTTAGAGATATTCTAACTTCTATAAGATATGAGTTTTATAACCACAATGGAGCAGTGATAGGGGTGTTTGATTATTTGACCAGTTTACTCATTTCACAGCACACAACACCCCATCATCCTGCACTACACAACAGTACACAACTCTCTTCCACTGTTCTTTACTATTTAAAACTTCACACAACATTAATTACAACTTTGATACAATCAATAATTATAATAGTAATAATAGCGCGCCAATGGGGAACCTCAAACTTGTAGAAATAGCAGCCAAATCTCCTTCAGTTCACCCCCTTATCATTTTACAAAAATTACACATTGGATAACGATATGCTACGTATAAGAAAAGGAGACGGGATTTTCACGTCACATTTGGAACATGTTTGACGATAGAGGTGGATAATCAGGTCTCATATAGCTTTACAGCAGCAACAACAGGTAAGTAATAATGAAAGTTATTTGATGTCAGACTTACCGCTACAGGATTTAGATTCAATTTCCCTCACAATAAAATCAATCTCATTATAATCTTTCAAGTTGATGAAATGTGTACAACTGGGTTCACTTGCTGCCGCAGTTAACTCAGACACTCTTGGATTGACAACTCCAATTGTAAATATAGTGACGCCATCCTTTTTCAGTTTTTGAGCTGCCGCTACTGTTTTATTTTCACTATTTGATTTTCCATCAGTCACCAAAACTAAAACTTTTGCAGCAGCAGATTTTCTTGTTGTATTTGTAAAGACACTGGTACGTGCTTTGTCAAGAGCAGTGTCCGTAGCAGTACCACCACCATCGTAAGATATAGCGTTAATAGCATTTTTTACTGCAGTTTTCGTACTGTGAGTGTCTAAGCCAAATATTACGATAGGACTGCTTGAAAATCTAATCACTGCTACACGTGTCTCATCTTGGCTAACGTCTAGACTATCCACAACATTCTTCAAAAATGTTTTTGTCTTCACAAAGTTGGTTGATCCAACGCTTCCTGACGAGTCAATAACGAAAACAAGGTCGATCTGGGCACTGGCGCACTCTGAAAAGAAATTTAGAATTAAAATCAATTTTTTAAACTCAGGCCTACACGCAAAATTTTGCTTATAAATTGTTATTATTATTATTATTATTATTATTATTATTGTTGTTGTTGTTGTTGTATGTTTGACTTTTGCTTTGCATTTGTACAAGCTGGCTCCAAGTCTCACCCAGAGACCTCAAGAGACAAGTTAGAAGTTCATGCTGGTGTTATGCCTAGGGTGCCATATATTTGGCTTTGTACATAGTGTTGCTCTCTAGAAAATTATATGCTTGCTTTAAAATTTGAGATTACATAGAAAGCATTTTGCGTAGGATATGGTCAGTTTCCATGAGCACTATCTTTTAAATTTCTGCCATTTTTGGGGGTTTCCTGGTATCTGAGTTAGGTAGCAATCAGCCCCTATTATTATTATTATTATTATTATTATTATTATTATTATTATTATTATTAATATCATTATTATTATTATTATTATTATTATTATTATTATTAGTAGTAGTAGTAGTAGTAGTAGTAGTAGTAGTAGTAGTAGTAGAGGTAGTAGTAGTAGTAGTAGTAGTAGTAGTAGTAGTAGTAGTAGTATATTTTTAAAAGGATTGACGTAAATCTTCACGAAGGTAAATAGTCAAGACGAAGAGCGCGATTCGATTGTATAAATGTTTTATTCGTTGAACAATATTTCGATTACTCTCGTTCATAGTTTACGTTTATGTTTCTGAATTTTTAATCACCTTTTGCTTTGAACTTGAGAAAGACAGACGTACTGTCGAAATATTGTTCAACGAATAAAACATTTATACAATCGAATCGCTCTCTTCGTCTTGACTATTATTATTATTATTATTATTATTATTATTATTATTATTATTATTATTATTATTATTATTATTATTTCGATAGTATCATTAAGTCTAACACAAATTTATTCGTCTTCTTTTCATTCGTATATAACAAAGGACCCTTTTACCCAGCTTCCAGAACTTTGCAAATACCGTGTAATAAACTTTATCCCTTATTGAGTAAACAGACCTCGTTTCAAAGTTCGTTGATAGGCATCCGATGTGTTAAAACAGTTTTGTTCTTTAATTTATGTGGATTAATAAAGATTAACCATTTAGCATTTAATCTGGCCATATGTAGCCCAAATATTCTATCCATTTTTTGTTCAAACTAGCCAGATCTGGCCTCTCACACTTAGCCTAAAAATATCTGAACGCATCATCGAAATCTCAAAGCTAAGAGATAAAGTATGATTAATTCAAAACAATGTGAATAAATAAGCATTACATTTGATAGAGTAATTTGAATGCTAAAGTGTTAAACAGACTCTGCTTTAGAAATGTATTAATTTGAATCTGTTAATTACAATTTAGTTCTTTACTTTTTATAGTTTATTTTAAATATCAAGTAAAAATTTACATTGTCTCCAGACATTCAGGCTATTTTGGGTCCCATGTTTGCCAGATATTTGGTCCAGTATCATCTAAACCTTGTTATATCTCAAGCAGTCTGGTTAGTTGGCCTAACTATTAATGTGACTAGTGAGGCATTCAACTGACTGGAGAATAGATTCTCCAAACAAGAAACAGTAATGTACTTAGTGCGAAAAGTATAAGCGCGTCAATTATTAAAAAGTTCCGGTGCAGTTCTTTGTGCAACAGTTCCTCTTCTTCACATACATACATACATACATACATACATACACACGTACATACACACGTACATAAGAGTATACGACAAAAGAGCACAAATAATAATTTTACTCACCGTTTAACTTTTCCAATTCATTTGACCAGGTCACAAATTTAGTGGTGTTGCCGTTCGAATTAATATAATTTTTCCACGAAAGTGCTTGCTGTCCTTTTTGCAGTGGGATCGCCGATATTGATTTTGAAACAAACAAGCTCATTACCAATCCAGAATACAAGGGTATTTGTAGTTTGGACATGGTTAGGGTCGATACATCAACATTGAACTCGGTCTTGACTTTACTGCAATTCGTTTTCAGTGTACCACTGCAAGCATTTTGGACGGTTGTCAATTGGGCACTGGTTACCTACAGAAATGAAAGACAAAAGCATTTTTGTGCCAAACGGAGAAGTGTTTTGGTCGTCATTAGATTACTCATCTTACCTTTAATAGGAAAGATGTGTTCGTCCTTGAAATCCTCCATAAATTATACTTGGAGAAAAAAATTCAAGATGGGTGGTTGCGTATGGAAGATCTGGTTAATCAAGGTTTACATTAGACAACAACACCAACAGCAAAAGACCCCTTTTTGGGTCTAGGGTGGATCTAATCGATTGGCCGCCTTCCCCACCAAATTTCAGGTCTTGTGCCTATAGTAGAAAGGGTTATTACATATACAAGGACTTACGGGATCGAACTGCGAGATACTCTAAGGTCTTTTACTAAATCCACCTCTCATCGACTCAATATCCTGTTTTTGTGTATATATATATATATATATATATATATATATATATATATATATATATATATATATATATATATATATGTAGTGAAACTACCTACCGCCATTAGATACAAAACTGCTATCGCCATTCTTCTCATTTAAATATAAATAAATGCGAGCGTAGTAGAGAACCCATTCCTTGTCATCACGTGACTGATTATTATTCGAATCGGCAACTTCTTCGAACCTTTCCCGCCAAAACGCAAACTGACCAATCACGGCCCCTAATAAGGTCACGTGATAGAGTAAAATTCTGAAGGCATTTGGAGCCCTCTTAACGCTATATATAGATCAACTCATACCCCACAAATTTGTCTCGGTCCAGTTTCTCTTTGAGAACTGTTCCGTGTACCACACGACAGCAGCAGCAGTTCCAGCGACCACTTCAACAGCTTCGTCCAGCCAACGATGACCACCGCCATCGCCACATCAGCAACAAGAGTCTACGACTACTATCCAGCATCATCGTCATGACCAACACGATTCTACGATTACTACTATCAAGCATCAATCTCCACCAGCGTCAACACGACTTACTATGTACACCAAACCAAACCTCCGCGGCACATCTCTCTCTTCGATTCTGTTAGGTGACTCAGCTTCACCACGATATATAAACAGACAAGAAATTCTCAGCCAGCGACGAACATCTGTATAACAAGAATCACGGCCCGGCATCGATGCCACGACATCACAACTAGTGATCAGCACTGCCGCACTCAGCCTCTCCTCACTTTCACATACAGAACTTTGCCCTAGTGTACTAAAGATCTGGTATAATTGCTCACGTGTTATTGACTCTCTTTCTATCTGCTGTAAACACTCATACACACATGTATCACTCACATACACACTTTTCTTTGTATGACGGCCTGTCTTTGATAATGTTCTTATATGTCGCATTCACACTCTCACACAGACATACATCTTTAACGCTACAATAAATATCTCTGTTATTCATCTTATACGGTTGTGGTCTTTCATTACTGGTCATCTATGTTATCGTCGCATAACATATCATGTATATCATCCATCGATATATAATTGTGTGTTCGACCGTGTGACACGTTTAAATAAAAGGAGTCCTCTGTTTTTCCATTCGTCACCATTGCTCCTTTTTGAGTTCGCACGGTCGTCCCTTACATATATATAAATATATAAGAAAGAGTGAGAGATGCAAATTACTTGCGTCATTTAAACACATACGTATACACACTCATATATGTACACATATATATATATGTACATATTTTTATATATTATATATATATATTTACACACACATCTATATATATATATATATATATATATATATATATATATATATATATATATATATATATATATATATATATATATATACATATATACATATATATACTTATATAGAGAGAGAAAGAGAAAGAGAGATACAGAGAGATGTATATATATATATATATATATGTTTCAAAAAGATAAGAAAATTGAGAGAGAATTAATAAATTATTAATGCTAAATTTCTGAACGAGATACAGCAGGGTTCGCCACCATCCCCTGCCAGAGCCACGTGGAGCTTTAGGTGTTTTCGCTCGATAAACACTCACAACGCCCGGTCTGGGTATCGAAACCGCGATCCTATAACCGCGAGTCCGCTGCCCTAACCACTGGGCCATTTCGCCTCCACACACACACACACACACACACACACACACACACACACACACACATACATATATATATATATATATATATATATATATATATATATATATATATATATATATATATATATATATATATATATAATCTTTGTGGCTAAATATCTTGTAAATTCATAAAAGACTTAAATCCTCACTCACACAGGTAAGGTATGCACATAGATGCATATGTGTCTGTTTGCGTATGCATGCATGCATGTGTGCATGTGTTTGCGTATGTACATTTGCGTATACGTGTATATATGTGCAAATCTTGTACTTACCCTCCATATTCCACCCGTTGTTGCTGCGATAGACTTCGTCTGGGCCTCTGCTAACCGTCTCAGGAAATAATAGTCTTCTGCCAGAATACATTTCTCTCTGATTCTTCTTATGGTTGCATCGATGGTATCATCGCTAGTCTCACCAGGTTTCAGGGTCAAATCTACGGCATAGACGTGTCTGGCAATGCCAAGACAAATGCCCACTAACAGAAGATATTTGATGGACATTGTTGGAAAGATTTTCGCCTCTTCTCAAACGATAAAATTCAGACAGCAACTCGCTATCCAGAACTGATCGTTTGACAATACGCCCCGAGTCTCACACCTTTATATAACGAAAGCTTTTCTGAGAAACACAAAGTAACAGGATATGGTCTCCTGAGGTAACAAAGAGCCACAGCGCAAGCAAACTGTATTATCGCATTTTATTTAGTAGCATGTTGTAATAAGAACAATGTTAACAATAATAATAGTAATGATGGTGATGATGATGATAAGTAATCGGGGTCGAGAAAGCATCGAAATCTGATTGGTTGATGAAACAAACTACGCCAACTGTTGTATAACACAGATTCTCAAATTGAATAGAAAATTAAATTTCAAAATTTATGATTTTGTAAGATAAGAAAAGGTGATTCAGCAAATTTTCTTTTCTTTTCTTCTTTTTCTCAGTTCCTCCGTCTCCTCTTTCTTCTCCTTTTTCCCTCTTACTCCCCACTCTTATATTTTTATAGTTATCAGGTTTCTCGAGGCTGGTGGTTCTACTAAAGTTTTCAATTACAATTCGATTTATGGAATCTTGTTTAATGTCGTCCTGTATTACACCGGCCAAGTTGTTTACGCCAAGCGTTGGTGATTAAGTAAGAAAGCATCATCATCGACATCATTATTAGAATTAATACAGCTTTGTACCTGTAGTACAAAGGGCTATTATAATTATTAGAAAGGCGACGAGCTGGCAGAATCGTTAGCAGGCCGGACAAAATGTTTAGTGGCATTTATTACGGCTTTACATCCTAGGTTCCAATTCAGCCAAGATCGACGTTGCCATTCATCCTTTCTGAGGTTGAGGAAATAAGTATCAGTCATATACTGGGGTCGCTGTAATTTGGCGTCATTTCTTACCTAAATAGGAGCAGACATGGCTGTGTGCTTAAGGCGTTAGCTTTGCAACCAGAGGTTATTGGGTTCAACTCCCCTGCATTTACTTCGCACTGATTTGGCCTTACACACGATCCTTTATACAATATATATATATATATATATATATATATACATATATATATATATATATGTCGCCGAGCAAACACACGAACCATTTCGTCCCTACTTTCAATTTCGTGCTTCACAGCGTTCACACACAAACAATTTTTCTCGTCTGGCCGTAAAGCCTTTTCTGTTTGTTTTCCTGTCTTGTTTTTTGTCCGCCACAACATTCCTCCATGGCAAGATTTAATTTGTGTATACAAATTTAATTTGCGGTCCATGGGAAGAGCTGTTTTAACGATGCGTCCTGCCTAGCTCTTCGAAACGCCGGTGTTAAAACGGAGGTAGCTGATGAAGTAGAATGTTCTCTATGTGGCTTGTGTGTTTTCTCGTCTCTGTTTTGTTTGCAATGTCCTGTACCCAGATATGCACCTATACATACAGGCGGATGTCGGTATGCACATACCTGTACGTATATATGCATATACTCATTTACTATTTGTTTATATATATATATATATATATATATATATATATATATATATATACATACGCAAACACACACACATAACTTGTCACCGATGTGGTCACCAATCTTGATAAGGTGCGTTTCGTAAGACCTCGTGTTGAATTACCTGATACAAAGGGGTGCATTGTTCCAGAACATAAAACTTGAAGACTTCAGGAATTGCTGGCATTCATTTTAATAGTAGTGTGATTTATCGTCTGTTCCTTTGTCACAGAAGTTTATTCATCCGGTCAACCTTTTCATGTAGGTTAGGCTAGTTCCATCCTTTCTTTGAATACATACATACATACATACATATAAAAAAATTAGCACATAAATACATATGCATGCAACTAGACATGAAAATATACACATAAAAACGCATCCATAGAACAAACATACAAATCTGCGCATACACTAACACCAAATACTGCACACACACACACACACATATGCACAAATACCTAGATGATGTTGATAAAAGTTCCAATGAAGGAGCCTTGAATCTATGTTAGAGTCCGGCTCTTTCTCTATGGACAAGAAATACAGAAATGAAACTGATTGATAACATACATACATACATACATACATACATACATACATACATACATGCAAGGGGTACCCAAAAGAAACTGGAATTTTGCAATATTAATTTAATGACTTAGTTTTACGTTTACACGTATATCGCCATCAAAGTGTTCTCCATTTGAAGCACTCCATCGGTTCAGATCCATTTTCCACTGTTCCAAGCAGTCCTGGAACTCTTGCAAAGCGATTCCTTTCAACGCCTCCGTCCCTTTTTTTTTTCTTCTCCTCTTCCACATCTGCAAAACATTTTCCTTTAAGGACTTTTTTTTCATTCGGGGGAACAAAAATAGTTGCAGGGTGCAATATCAGGTAAATAGGGAGAGTGTATAAGCGGGGTCATGCCATTTTTGTTCAAAAGCTGTCTCACATTTAAGGCGGTGTGCGCTAGTGCATTTTGTGATGCCAAGAACATTCCTATTGGGTTACAGCAAGTAAACGAAGATGCCAAGAACCCTCTTGAGTATCCTATTATTATTATTATTATTATTATTATTATTATTATTATTATTATTATTATTATTATTAATATTATTATTATTATTTTATGTTTGACTTTTGCTTTGCATTTGTACAAGTTGGATCCAAGTCTCACCCAGAGACCTCAAGAGACAACAAGTTAGA
Source organism: Octopus bimaculoides (assembly GCF_046866305.1). NCBI lineage: Eukaryota > Metazoa > Mollusca > Cephalopoda > Octopoda > Octopodidae > Octopus > Octopus bimaculoides. Next base: position 5,518,310 of record NC_142954.1, read on the forward strand.
AGTTCATGTAGGTGTTATGCCTAGGGTGCCACTTATTTTAAACATGCATCCTTTTCTTTTTATCTTTTATTGTTTACCTTTTTATTATGTTTCATTTCCTACCTGTTTCAGTCATTGGACCATGCCCATGAAGGGACACAGCCTCGAAAGGATTTAGTTGAACAAATCGATCCCAGGACATTTCTATTTCATTTGTTTTCTTTTTTGCTTTAAGCTTCATACTTAACCCCATTTGCCGAACCGCAACGTTACAAATCATAACATATTTTAAGCATTGTCGGAGGTGACAAACACAGACACAAAGACACGTACACGCGCATACACACGACGGTATTCCCCACAGTTTCCATCTACCAAATTTACTCACAATGGATTGGTTGGCCCGGGAGTATAGTAAGAGACACCTTCCCTAGGATTGAACCCGAAACATGGTTGCGTTGCAGCCATGCCTGCACCACCGCTGGCAATTAATGAATAAAATACTTTTGAAATTTATTTCTTACAACATCGTTAAAAAAATCATACAAAAACTCTCTTTTCTCGGTTCACCAAGCAGAAACTTTATTTAAGAGTTGCTTACTTAAATAAAAATGACTCACAACATATCTATATCCATTGCCTTGTGTTATGTTTGTTTGTTTCTCTGCTACTTGATACAAAAAGGAAAAGCTTTTCAGGAGTGACGTTTATTTTAGTTTTCCCTATTGCTATTCATTTACTAAACCTTAATCTTCCTGTTTTAACCGTCCTTTTCAGGACAAACCACCATTTTTTATTGAGGACAGACTCCTTTATCACCCGCTTCATTAATTCGCTAACCCAAACTCTACAAACTCGTCAAGTGTCAGTAACCGGATCCAGTCCAGTAAGCCAATCGAGATCGACTGTACAGATCATAAATTTATGGTCGCTGTAACCGAACACTTTAAAATATGGAAAAACCTACGCTAATATACAGAATACCTTATCTACATTCCATCTGAATCAGCTGATGTAATTCGACCTTGTTCATACTGACACATACGGTAAATCCAGTTACTATCTACTTGTCAGTTGAAAATGTCTGAGCAGATTTTCGATGTTTTGCACCCACTTCTCCTATCAGCTAATCCCACACAATCACTGCATGCCTTTCCAGTCACCCACTAGCAATAAAGAGCGGGACATTTCTAGCAAGATCTGTAGACGGCGGGGAAAAATCTTGCCTCCTCGCCTCTGTTGAGGCATTCACGGCTACTAATTTTCGCAACCGGTTACGTCTAGTACTACAAACTTATATTCTAGTTCAAGTCTGATGGATCATATCGCGAAATCCAGCCGTTTCCAAATCAATACAGCGATTCTGCCTCTTGGTCTCAAGTCGACTTCGAGATGTGTACATCTTGTAAATGTCGAAAATCGATGAGTCGTGTCTCGGAAATACTAGTATCGCTGATGGCTACTACAACTGCATCTATTGAACTCAGGTTCATTGAGCAAGTGAGCTTCCTTGAAATGTGGCCCCAGGCCCCATGCAATCACACTTCCTGCTTCTAGTAAAATCATGTTCGATAATGAGTTGGGAAAGCTGAAGGACCGTCTGCCTTAATCCTTTTAAAAGACAGATTTTCCGCCCCTCCACCTTGTTTTGAGTGTTCTAGGCCCGTTTTAATACCTTCATACCTCCTACCCCACCCCTACAGCAAAGTAATGTACTGACGCTTATGTACAACCACAGAACGTACAGGTTAGCATCGGACACGTATGCTGGTGGGACCCACAGGCAAACGCCCAGCGTGTCTATGTCTTTAGGCGGCACTGGTTGTTCCCACCAGTAAACGTGTGTTTATATTTATCCGGGAAACTTTTCCATCGAGATTTTTTTTTTCTGTAAACTGCTGTAAGTATTTTCTGTTAATTTAAAATGAAAAGATAACATGAACTTACGGAGCTCCAAAAACAGGCCCAGCTACGGTAATGATTTGCAGCAATAACAATAATAATCCCTTCTGCCATGGGTACAAATCCAGGGGTGAGACGATTACATCGACCCCAATACTCCATTGGTACTTGGGACCCTACCAAAAGATTACCTGGACTTCTTCACTAATCTAAGGAATATAAATAACCTAGTGTGCCGACATAGAGCTTATGAAATATTTTGTCCAGATTCACTATTCGTTCTATATGTGTGTGTGTGTGTATACATATTTGTGTATATAAGTTTGTATGTATGTAGATATGTATGTATGTATGTATGTATGTATGTATGTATATATATATATATATATATATATATATATATATATATATATATATATATATATATATATATATATATATATATATAATATATATAAACATATGCATATATCCATACATATATGTACATACCTACATCTATATGTATACATACATGCATATATGGGTACAGGACATCAAAAAAACGTTAAACACAATGAGAAACGAAAACATAAAGACGAAATCAGAAAACGAACTTTTTTCGAACAACGAAAGAAACAGAGAAGCGATATATATATATATATATATATATATATATATATATTATAAGGTTTTTAAACTTTTAAACTTTTAAATATTCATCCTCTGGAAAAATTATTATATATATATATATATATATATATATATATATATATATATATATATATATATATATATATATATATATATACATACATGCATACATACATGCATGCATGCATACATACATACATACATACATACATATGCATATATTTTTGTATATAAATTTGCATGTATGTAGTTTATAAATGAGAGACAGATGTTCTCCGTATAGAATACCATTCGTCGTGCTTAAAGAGGTTTAAACTTCAGCAGGTAGAAGAATAAATGTGAGGACAAACTGTTTAGGCAAGTCGATGTACAAAGAATATTAAATACATTTAATACAAAAAAATATACAAAAAATTCTATATCAACTGGCCTAACCTGCTTATCTTTACATTTCAAATTGTATGTATATATGTATGTACGTACGTACGTACAGATGTATGCATGCATGTATGTATGTATGTATGTAGGTATGTATGTCTATGTATATATATGTATATATATTTCCAATGTTGCAATGTTGCAATTTTGTAACATGTCCTCATCCTTCAACTCTTCGCTTACCGATGTCCCTACCACACTTCTGGACTGTTTTGGTTAAGGAATCTACGTTTTTCAGATTTCCCAAACAAGTTTAGGTCATCCATAAACAAAAGACGGTTCAATGATGGGAGTCTTTCTTCTCACATCGGTAACCCATCTTACCTATCCTAAATATCACTCTTATCGGCATTAGTGCAATTACAAATAGTAACGGAGAAAACGAGTCACCTGGGAAGATTCCCCTTTTAATATTAACTTTACTTGAGTATAATTTGGTTTTCCACTCTTTCATGCTATGCATCATATTATTATTATTATTATTCAGTAGTTTTATTTTTATAACGTGCTTTCACTTCACTACCGAGCGCAGCTCTGTGCGCCTTGGGTATGTGCTGTGGTTTGCTGTGGTGCTCTTATGTTTACTGTATTGAAAGTGTTTTGCGTAGAATGTGTGCAGTACCCAGTAGTGCAATTTTCTGTATGTTATATATATTTGTAAGTCCTGGTGTTTTTGTTATGTATTTGTCTGAATATTTTTTTTATTATACCTAAGGCACCTACTATGATAGGAATTGTTTCTGTTTTTAGATTCCACATTCGAGTTATCTCTATTTCCAGGTCTTTGTATTTTGAAAGTTTTTCTATTTCTTTTAGAGAAACGTTGTCATCTGCTGGTATTGATACATCAATTAGAAAGCATTTTTTTTCTTCATGATCTTTGACAACTATATCTGGTCTATTTGCCTTAATTTCTCTATCTGTGTGTATTGGCATATCCCAGAGTATGGTTGCTTTCTCGTTTTCTGTGACCTTTTCTGGCGTGTGTTTATACCATCTTTTTTCTGTTGTTATTCCATAATGTTGGCATAGCTTCCAGTGTATATAGGTCCCAGCTCTGTCGTGTCTGTGAATATATTCCTTCTTAGCCAGGACTGGGCAGCCAGAGATAATATGATTTATTGTTTCTTGTCGATCTCCACATATTCTACAGTTACTTGTTATATTTCTTTTCATTATGTGTTTTTGGTAATTTCTGGTGGGGAGGCTTTGGTCTTGTGCAGCAATTAAAAATCCTTCAGTCTCTGCTTTGAGTCCTGAGCTTCTCAGCCATTGCTGGGATTTTTCTCTGTCTATTTCTTTCGCATTTAGTTTAGCCCAGTATTTACCATGTAGGGGCTTTTCTTGCCATCGTTTTATCATGGTCCGTTGCTGTTCTAGTTTTAGTTTGGATTTCATTTGTTTTATAGCTTTTGTTGTTTCTTCTTCTTCTTCTTCGTATTTGTTAGATAGATTGATTTCTTGTTTGTATTTGTCAGCTTCCTTAAATACTGAAAACAGTTTTTTGTTTTGCTCGTGTTTTGTGGCTATTTGTATTAGTTTCCCTTGCTTCTGGAGTAGGTATTTTTGCAGTCCTATGGTGGTTATTTTATAATAGTTTTATAGCTGTATAAGACCCCTGCCACCTTCTGTGCGTTGTATATATTGCCTTTCTATGTCAGATTTTGGGTGGTGCATCCTATATCCTGTCATTAGTTTTCTTGTTTTCCTGTCTATTTTACATAGTTCGTTTAGTGTCCAGTTAAGGATGTTGTAGCTGTAGCTTATAACTGGGACAGCTAAAGTGTTGATACCCATTATCTTGTTTTTAGCATTGAGCTCTGTTTTTAGTATTGATCTAACTCGTCTATAGTACTCTTTCTTTATTTTTTCTTTCATTTGTGTATGTTGTATCCTATCTAGTTCATTGACTCCTAAATACTTATATGGTTGGCTTTCGTCTAGTTCTCTTATTTCATTGGCTTTATCTAGTGTTATATTGCTACTTTTAACTAATTTTCCTCTTTTCAGGGTTGCTTTGGCACATTTTTCTAATCCGAATTTCATTTCTATTTCCTTGGTAAAGCCGTGTACTGTCTGTAGTAGTGTTTCTAGCTCTTTGTCGTTTTTTGCATATAATTTTAGGTCATCCATATATAGAAGGTGGCTGACTGTTTTTCCATAGCATTTGTAACCGCATCCAGTTCTATTTAGCAATTCTGTTAAAGGTGTGAGTGCCAGGCAGAACAGGAGTGGAGAGAGCGTGTCTCCCTGGAATATTCTTCTTCTAATGGGGATGGCTTTCGTTTTCACAAGTCCCTCTTTTGTTTGGAGCTGTAGCACTGTCTGCCATTTGTTCATTGAGTGCTCTATGTATTTTATGATAATTGGTGCCACCTTGTTTATGGCTAATGTTTCCAGAATCCACGTGTGGGGAACACTGTCGAAAGCCTTTCGGTAGTCCACCCAGGCCATACTGAGGCCTTTCTTCTTTCTGCGGCTGTCTTCAGTTATGGCTTTATTGATCAATAATTGATCTTTACAGCCGTATGAGCCCTTGCAGCATCCCTTCTGCTCTTCTGGAAACAGGTTGTTATTTTCCAGGTGTTTACTCAATCTCTGCGATATTATTGCAGTAAAGGCTTTGTAGATCGTAGGGAGACAGGTTATAGGTCTATAGTTTTGTGGTTTCTCCGTTTCCGTAGATTTGGGGATTAAGATGGTTTTCCCTTTTGTGAGCCATTCAGGCATTGTCTCTGGATCTGCTATTATGTTGTTAAAGTTTTCTGCCAGCTTTTTATGCATTGCTGGCAGGTGTTTTAACCAGAAATTGGGGATCTTGTCGTGTCCAGGTGCTTTCCAGTTGCTTAGTCTTTGCAGTGTCTGGGTGACCTCTTCAGTTGTTATAGGGGCCCAGAGTTGCTCAGGTGCTAAGTTCGTTGTTTTAATGGTCCTTTTTTGGGGTTGTTGCTTCACCGACCATATTTGTTTCCAGAATTTCTCTAGTTCTTCTGCTGTTGGTGCTGAAGTAATGTCTATTTTATTTTTACCCAGTTCTTGGTAGAGTTTTTTGGGGTTGGATTTGAACTGTTTGTTTTGTTCAAAGAAACGTTGGCGTTTCTCATACCGGCGGATCCTCTGTGCTTTGGCAAGGATGTCTTGCTTTAGTTTTTCTTTTGCCTCAGGTAAGTCTTTTTCTGTAATGCTGTATTTGTACAGTATTTTTGTTTTCTTCTTGTTACTTAGTAGTGTTGATTGTTTACTAATTTCGTTGAGAATCGATAAATCTTTTCTCTTTTTTTTAATTTTGTTCTGGATGTTATTTATCCACAAGGTCTGTTTGGGTGGTAGAACTCCTGTTCGGATGGGTTTGAGTGAGTATCCTGCTTCTTTTGTGGCTGCAATGGCTACCGCATATATCATGTCATTTAGCTCAGTGATATTGCCTGTTGTTTCTGTGGTTGTTAGTTCCGTGACGGCCAGGTTTATGCTATTTATTATTGATGTTGTTTTATTGTCTATTTTGATTTTTGGGAGATATAATCTGTGGTCCATTCTAAGATCTGTGGTTTTCAGTTCTTCGATTATTTTCATTTTCATAGTATCGTAATTATTAGGTTTCCCTTCGTTATTTCCAGGCTTTATATTTGTTTTGCCTTCCTTTTCATTCATATGTTTGTCTGTGGTGTTCTGGTTTGGTGCTTTTTGTACACTATTATACATCTCTACGGTCTGGGTTTGTTGTTTTTTGTTTACTTCGTTTTTGCCGGGAATGTTACGTTTGTCCTCGTGTTTTGCTATCTCAGTGTTTATATTATTATTTGGCATTGCTGTGTGACTACTATCTAGATTTTCCTGATGTATTTTTTCTTTCAATTGTTCTATTTCTATTTCTGATATTTTTTTTGCTTTTAGAATATATCTTCTTATGTTGGCTAGTTTGTTAGGGTTCATTGTTTTATCGAGGTCTATATTTACAATTATTATTATTATTATTATTATTATTATTATTATTATTATTATTATTATTATTATTATTATTATTATTGAGTGAGAGAGCAGTGCATGCCATCAAAGTGACACTGGGGTAAAATATATGAAGCCCATTATTATTATTTTTATTATTATTATTATTATTATTATTATTATTATTATTATTATTATTTTAATTTTATGTTTGACTTTAGCTTTGCATTTGTACAAGTTGGATCCAAGTCTCACCCAGAGACCTCAAGAGACAACAAGTTAGAAGTTCATGTAGGTGTTATGCCTTGGGTACCATACATTTGGATTTGTACAGTGTTGTTCTAGAGAATGTTTTAAAATTTGAGATCACATAGACAATATTTTATGTAGGATATGGGCAGTTCCCATGAGCACTATCTTTTGAACTTCAGCCATTTTGGGGTTTCCTGGTATTATTATTATTATTATTATTATTATTATTATTATTATTATTATTATTATTATATTTTAAAAAGGATTGACGTAACTCTTCACGAAGTTAAATAGTCAAAACGAAGAGCGCGATTCGATTGTATAAATGTTTTATTCGTTGAACAATATTTCGATTACTCTCGTTCATAGTTTACGTTTATGTTTCTGAATTTTTAATCACCTTTTGCTTTGAACTTGAGAAAGACAGACGTACTGTCGAAATATTGTTCAACGAATAAAACATTTATACAATCGAATCGCGCTTTTCGTTTTGACTATTATTATTATTATTATTATTATTATCATTATTCAGTAGTTTTATTTTTATAACGTGCTTTCACTTCACTACCGATCGCAGCTCTGTGTGCCTTGGGTACGTGCTGTGGTTTGCTGTGATGCTCTTATGGTTACTGTATTGAAAGTGTTTTGCGTAGGATGTGTGCAGTGCCCAGTAGTGCAATTTTCTGTATGTTATATATATTTGTAAGTCCTGGTGTTTTTATTATTATTATTTTCGTTTCTCTATTAGAAATTTTACTCGCGTATCTATCTTAAAATGAGCTGCTTGGCGGAGGTCTGCGGAGGATGACATGACAAGCCTTGACTACTGGGATCGACTCAAAAAGCTCAGGCTTTGCTCCCTCCACCTCCTCTGTGAGGCTCTATATCATCTGTATGATGTGGAAAATATTCCATCAACATTGCCCATCTTTAAAATTCGTCCGAGGCTTGCCCCCCCCCCCCCCCCGTGCCATTCGTCCACTACAGAAATGTTCGTGTCGTATCACAACACTATGTCACAACTATTTCACTTCAATTGGCCCTGCTCTCTTCAACATCGTGCCAGACACACATAAAGGAGGAAAGTGACTTCAAGGCATTCAAACGCTCCCTAGATGATTACCCACAACAAATACCAGATAAACCAGCCACACCCAGATATGTCTCTGAAAACAATAACCCTCTGCTTGAATGCGCTACGGTTCCTCAGAGCTGACTGTGTATCTCTTCCAGATGGTGCTGTTAAATTAGACATGGCCTGAGTCAACTTCGGCCAAAACTTATCGAAGTAATCTAATCTATGCTGCAACCTTTTAATCAAAGCATGACAACATAGGAAGAGGCTGATATCTTAACATTTCTGATGGCCTTCGGTATAAAAGAAATTATTAAAGATTTATATAGAACTACATTCAGAGTATGTCCATAAGCTTTTGTGTTTAGACTTGGTTTCTATCCTCAAACTGTTCCGTTTTGTAGATGCAATTTTTTTTTTTTTTTTGATAAAGCACTCCGAAATTAGAAAACTCAGAAATCTGCACCAATCTCGGTCTCATAAGTATCGGATAATGGATTTTCAACTGTGTAAAGAAACTGATTGTGGTGATCGTAGCTTTGACGGTGATTGTGGTGAAAGCAGAGATACAGTGTTGATGATGATGATGGTCGAGATAAGTATGGGAGGAGGATAAAATAGTATTGGTGGTTATAATGGCGACAGGAGCGGTGTGAGGTGTGATGCTGATGTGATGGTGGTAATGGTGGGTGATTTTCAGCATGCGTATATCTGGGTGGAAAAGAGCTGCTTGGCGGAGGTCTGCCCTCTCCGAGTGCTTTTCTAGTTTCTTTTGTTTTCTTTTTTTTTTTTTTACTTATTTCCGTTAAGTTTCATACTTAATCTTCATTTGCCGAACTGTAAATTTACAAGGAGGTAAGCAAATCATAACCTATTTTCAAGCAGTGTCGAAGGTGATAAACATAGACATAAAAAATACATACACGCACATCCTTCATTAAAGAGTTACTTACGTAAATAAAAATGATTCACAGCATATCTATATCCATTGTTATGTTTGTTTGTTTCTCTGCTACTTGATACAAAAAGGAAAAGCTTTTCAGGAGTGACGTTTCAGAATTTCCAAAATGCATTTTATTTACACCGAGACTAAACAGGTCTACTCTTCCAACGAAACACATTACAAAGTGGATGATAAATATATATGCATAATACACAATAAAGACTATATCATGTCCAAAACCAATACATTTGCACCTAAAACCTGAACATTTGCACCTAAAACCAATACAGTTGCGCCTAAAACCTGAACACCACACATGATTCTCGGGATTAAAACGCATAGTTTTTTGTTTTTTTTTGTTTTACTTGTTTCAGTCATGTGACTGCGACCATGCTGGAGCACTGCCTTTGGAAGATAAAATCGACCCCAGAATTTATTCTTCGTAAGCCTAGTACTTATTCTATCAGTGACTTTTGCCGAACCGCTAAGTTATGGGAACACATTAACATCGGTTGTCAAGCAATGGTGGGGTTACAAATACAGACACACACAGACACACAGACACACACACAGACGCACACACACACACACACACACACACACACACACATGCAAATATATACTGTTCTTTCTAGATACATATATACACATATATATATATTGTGTATATTGTGTTGATTGCAGTGAGATTCACTATTGTTTTCGACAGTGGTTTTTGCATGATGTGCGGTACTGGCAGTAGTATTGGTGGTGTTGGTAATGTGGGTGATGCAGTTGGTGATCGTGCCACTGTGTTGCGGGGGAGGAGCTAGGATGGTTTCCATTTTGCGTTTTTTCCTTTCGGGAATTCTCCTCTAACCTTTCTTTGCTAGTTTGGCATTTTCTTGGTCAGCCTCGGGAAGGGTAGAACAGGTGGGCTGTTGTTTGTCGAGGCGGTTTCTCCCATTCGAGCTGCTGTTGTCGGTTCTGCAGTGTTCTTAGTGTGGAGGCACAATGGCCCAGTGGTTAGAGAAGCGGACTCGCGGTCATAGGATAGCGGTTTCGATTCCCAGACCGAGCGTTGTGAGTGTTTATTGAGCGAAAACACGTAAAGCTCCACGAGGCTCCGGCAGGGGATGGTGGCGAACCCTGCTGTACTCTTCCACCACAACTTTCTCTCACTCTTACTTCCTGTTTCTGTTGTGCCTGTAATTCAAAGGGTCAGCCTTGTCACACTCTGTGTCACGCTGAATATCCCCGAGAACTATGTTAAGGGCACACGTGTCTGTGGAGTGCTCAGCCACTTGCATGTTAATTTCACGAGCAGGCTGTTCCGTTGATCGGATCAACTGGAACACTCCTCGTCGTAAGCGACGGAGTGCCAACAACACAAACAGTGTTCTTAGTGTTGCTCTTTCGAGTACCTTTGGCGGCTGCTGCTGCTGCTGCAAATGACATCCCTTCCATTGTGGACGGTGCTGCTGTCACTTATACCGTTACTGCTTCTGTGGTGATCTTCGTTGGTGTCTTTGTAGCTGTTGATGTTTTCTCTGCACACTGTGCAGTCGTTGCTGCTTTGGCTGGTGATAGAGTTATTTTTGGTGCAGCCTGTGTTTGCTGCTGTAAGCGCTATTGTGGGAGTCTCCTATGCTGGAGTGGGGTGTTTCTCGTTTGTTCCCAGCGGGCAAAGAACTTTGAGGTGGTCCCTCTGCCCACAGAGATAGCAT
>NC_142954.1:5534182-5566682 GCF_046866305.1 Octopus bimaculoides
CACTTTGCTTTTACATGTGATAGAAATTTTGTTTTGGAAACGTGGTTTTCCCCGTTTGCAGATTAGAGAAAAGAAGAAAGTACAAAGGCAGCCATTTTCAGACACAGGAAGAATCGCTCTAAGGGAAGTAACTCTATCACTCCCCGAATGTATTTCCATTTTGGGGTGTTTTCACTTAAAGGTATTTATACTTTCTGCTTTGTTCACCAGCAAACTGACGGAGACTGTATTTTTAGTACCATTAATAACACGTTATATGCTTGTGTTCGGCTAGTCTGATGTTTCGCCTGTATTACCAAGTGCGTTGGTTATTTTCTGACCGCCAAAACCAATGATAAACTACTTGACTAGGTAAATACAACTCAAGAAACCTTTTGATACATTTTAGACTTAAGGACAACTGACCGATATATATATATATATATATATATATATATATATATATATATATATATATATATATATATATATTAGAAGTTTTGGAGTTGATGTACAGGTATTATATATTAGAAAAAAATAATAAGGTACTCAGAGATTTGGACGGTTGTACATTTACAGATTTTTATTAATATGTCGCATGCTTTTATAAATCATATATTAGCGCTTGCATCTACTCTAATAGATTCTTCAGATGACTGAATCAAGATAAAAGAATAAAAGAATATATTTGTAGTGCATTGTACGGATTCCTAGACTCTTGTGATAATTACACCAAGCTCCTTAAGTAGATACTGGCTACCATACGACATTGTATTCTGATTCCGAGGGATTTAATGTAGAACCCTGTGCAGCTGAAATGCAGGAGTTCCATTGCATTAGGTTAATGTAGGTGACACATCAGATCTGCAGGTCCGAAGCATGTAGCCTTTTTACTAATGGCGGTAAAAACACTGCACTTGTCACAAATAAGATAAAAATTAAATTAAATTTTCAAAAACAGAAACGTAACACTGCCCGAACTGAAAATGCATTCTGGCAGCGATAGAATTACCTCCCTTCGAACAAGTTCAATTATGTCCGAAAATGCGTCAGTTTATGTAAGTTTCTCGTCCACACGTCTGCACACGGGGAAGATTACGTTTCTAAAATAAATTTTCTATGGATTGCCAAAAGGTGGTGGGGTACAAACACAACACAATAAGACACACACACGCACGCACCCACGCATGCACACCTCTCGCTCTCTTCCACATACATACATACATACATACATACATACATACATACATACCGCATGTGAATATTTGAACAAACTAGTATAAGCCACAGGATTGCTTTCAGCCTATAGGTATTATACTGAGAGATAAGGATGGGAATCCTTATTGGGAAAAGGTCCCTTCTCAAGAAGATTTTGAACCCCTCTTGTCTAAAATCTGGAATGAAAAGAGGGATTTCATTCGTAATACTTAGCGGCTAAATGCAGTAAAGGGGAGAATACTCTTCCAACAGTAAAACATACGCAACTGATACGAAACTCACACCATAGCTGTACGTAGAATTCGCTGTCCTAACCACTGGGCCATTGCGCCGCCACTACTTTCAGCGGAACGATTATCTCCACTTGGTGGAAGGGAGGTGACTGTGTCCTCTCAGAATACATAATTTCGTTTCGCAGTTTTCTCGTCAGGTTTTTTTAATTTGTTTTTGTTTATTATATTTTTTTTAATCACCTACCAAACTGACCAAAACATTTTTTTTTTTTTGTACCTCCATTAGTAGAGCCTTTATGTACTTCAGGCCAGCACTATTAACGAACCGGTTATATTGCCAAGTGGAATAATAGACGCGAAATCAATAGCAACTTTCTAACTGTCATAACCAAAGATGTACTACTCGACTATATTACACACACACACACACACACACACACTGTGTGTATTGGTCCATTAGTCTAATAAAAAGCACATTCTAAAAATATTTTTGAGCTTATTTTTTATACAGTCGAAAAGCATATCATTGTTTACGACAGTCGACTTGTGATCATTGAACTTGGTAATATAGTTGACACATCAAAACAGCTGGTCATTTTTAATAATGACGGTTAAAATAGAATTTTAGTCAGTTCGGTGGTGAAATAAAAAAAAAGAAAAAACAATCAAACTAACGGAAATTTTCCCAACCGGAAATATCCATTTGGTGCGGGATAGAGTTACCTCCCTTCAGACGATTCGAACTGTGTCGGAAATTGGCGGTTTGGGAGTAGTTTTTCGTCGTGGTATTTGGAGAGTCTTCGGAGAGTACTGTTGTTTTTTTCTATGTTTTAAACCCGGAATTCATTCTATCGGTCTCTTTTGCCGAACCGCTTGATTACGTAGACGAAAACACACCACACCGGTTGTCAAGCAGTGGTAGAGTCAAACACACACACACACACACAGCTCTCTCTCTCTCTCTCTCTCTCTCTCTCTCTCTCTCTATATATATATATATATATATATATATATATATATATATATATATATATATATATATATATATATATATATATATATTTATATATATATATATATATATATTTATATATATATATATATTTATATATATATTTATATATATATATATATTTATATATATATATGTATATATATATGTATATGTATATATATATATATATATATATATATATATATATATATATATATATATATATATATATATATGCACGACGGGCTTCATTCAGTTTCCGTCTGCCAAATACACTCTCAGGGCTCTGGTCGGCCTGAGGCTATAGTAGCAGGGTACTGAACCCGTAACTCTGTAGTTGGGAAGTAAGCTTCTTACCACACAGCCTCGCTTCCACGCCTGCGCCTCCACTCAACCACGATATATATATATATACATATATATATATATGTGTGTATATATATATATATATATATATATATATATATATATATATATATATATATATATATATATATATGTATGTATGTATGTATATGTATATGTATACACACACAAACACACACACACACACAAACACACACACACACACAAACACACACACACAAACACACACACACACACACACGCTCGATAAATATACACAATGGGCTTCTTTCAGTCTTCGTCTACCAAATCCAACCACAAGACTTTGGTTGGCTCGAGCTATAGTAGAAGGCCCCCCAAGCTGCCACGCAGTGGGACCGAACTCGGAATTATGTTGTTAGTAAACAAATCTCTTACATCTATCTACCCATCTATCTATCTATCTATCTATCTACCTACCTATCTATCTATCTATCTATTCTCACGGACATGCTGTCACATCGGCTGCGAAGGTAAACGTTTATTTGACCTTTTACTGTCCACATTTTGTTGGAATTTTTAAATAATTTTGTTGCGAAGCACCTAGGCTTCATTTGTGTGTATTTTCAAGGGCAGGAATTGACCCCCAGGGGCAGTTTCGGCCCTAGCAAAATACAAAAATTTCCTTCTTGACATTTGAAAAATGTCGAGAAACATAATTTTGGAACGCTTGTCTTGTTCTTTTGACAAGCATTTCCCGAGGCTTCAGATGCCAGAAGAGAAAAAAGAACAGAATAGCGCGTGCTCATGCAGTGACAGGAACGCAGTTGCTGTAAACGTCACAAAGACTGTGATTACAGCTACTAACAGCTAAACAATTTTTGACACTCTCTCTCCGCACAGATGACTTGGTAATGATACCGAGTTATCTAGGACAGAGAGTGACCAAAGTTATGATAAAAAATGTGCCATCGGAGGTGGACACCCAATGGCTGATATCGGCCGTGTGCCTGGAAATGGAGGAGGCAAATATTTTGGAGATTACGGTCGGAGAGGAAAAGAACTGGGGAGGGAAAAATCTGGAAATCCTTCTCCACATCACGGAGGAGGCTTCACAGAAAATTCCTCCAAACATTAGATTGGCAGAGGACCACAAGCTGTATGTGGTGGTAGAGGGCAGGCGACCTCGCTGTTACCTATGCAACAGCGAAGCACATCTGAAAAAGGACTGCCCTCTGGCCGCTAAACAAAAACAACAACAACAACAACAACAACAACAACAACAACAACAACAACAACAGAAGCAACTACCAAATACCCCCAACAGAAAAACCTTACTACCAACACCACCAGCAACACAAAAAACAACAACAGAAATATCAGCAATAACCACAACAGAAAAGACAACAGAAACTGCAAAAACAGAAGAAAAAAAAGAAAATTCCAAGACTGCCTCTCCCTCCCCCATATCACATACACCACCCATAAATAACAAGCAGCCAACATCAATAAAAACAGCAACACAAACATTCACAGAAACACACACAGACGCACAAAATTTGCCGTTACCTCTTTCTGAATCCTCAGATCTCCCATCATCCGATGAAGAGAGTGGGGAGGAGTGGAAAATAGCTACGAAAGGAAAGAGGAAGCGCAGTAAGAAGAAAACAAAACAAAATGCAAACACAAACAAAGCAGGGAGATTCACATCTCCCGAAAATACTACTAACACCAATAGTAATATAAAAAAAACAATGCTAACAGCAATAGACAGTACAAACACAGAGTTGATGAATTACATCAACTCTAAAACAAACATCACAAATAACGATATCAAAACCAACAACCACCCACGTACAACACCGCCAAAACACATTAAAATTATTCATGTAACACCAGCATTACACAACACAATAAAATCCCTCTACCCCAACTCGGTAGGGGGATTCCAGAAATATTTGTGCAAGAAATTGTACAATAGCCTCCTTGGTGAAAAATCCAAGGAGGAAACAAAACTTTCTAACGGCAAGTAACACTCTGTTCTTTTGTTTTGTGCTTTAAAGCACACGTATAAATAGAATCATGGTGAAGATTGGTTGTGTGAATGTGCGTGGCTTAGGGTCCCCTTGGAAACAAGGGTACCTCTTAAATGACATCAAGTCACACAATTTGGATATCATAGCCATTAGTGAGACCAGACTCCATGAACCACGGGCCCTAAAGTCCATGTTTGGCGGACAGTTTAACATTTATTTTTCTCCCTGTCTGCCGAGGATGGGCGGTAGTGGCACGGCGGTTCTTTTTCGCAAGAGTCTGGATCTCCAAGTAAAGACGATATTTACGGACCCGGAGGGTAGACTGGTTGTCCTAGATGTGGACGGCAGCGATGGAGGCGCTTTTCGGTTGCTGGCAGTTTATGTGCCTCCTTTAACAGGTCGGTCAGACTTCTTTCGACGTCTAGAAGTATTCCTGGGAACGTCTCGTCCCTTACTTTTAGTGGGGGATTGGAATGCTACCTTGGACACGCATCTAGACTACGTGGGGAGTGACAAAACTAGAAGGGGATGCAAAGGCCTCATAGACCTGCTCAGACGCTTCCAGTTGTCTGACAGGTACCGACTCGACCACCCAAATGTGCCAACGTGGACTTGGAGCAACCGCATTGGGTCGTCGAGATCGTATCTAGATAGGATAGTGTGTAGGACAAGAGATAGAGATAGTTTAGGATGTCCACAGTTCCACATAGTCAGCTACACGGATCACAAACTTGTGACGTGTACGCTAGACTTAGATAAGGCACATAGGCAGGGTCCCGGTTACTGGAAACTAAACGCGTCTTTCCCGTCGAGACAGGTTTTCAGAGACCGGATTAGCACGTTAGTAAAGAGGGCTTTGACCGGAGCCATCGTCAACAACAAATGGTGGTTTGCCCTCAAGAGAGCAAGTAAGGGCGGAAGCAATAAGGTATAGCAGGGCACTAGCTGTAGAGAGGAACAGAGTAGAGGGGGAGCTAGTGATAAAGTTAGAAGAGGCATTGCGAAGTGGCATCGCATCCGACGTTTTAGCGGCGAGGTTGGCCCTCGACCAACACTTCAATGCTAAACACGAAGGGTGTGCTGTCAGGGCAAGGATGCGTGCTCTGAGGAATGAAGGTGTTGGAGCCGCACGAGAGGCCCGGGTGGCGGAGGCGCAGCGGGGTAACAGAGCCACCATCCGGTCTCTGGTAGACGAACAGGGGCGCGAATTGCTCGAGCCGAGCAAGATGTGCGAGGCGTTTCAGCGGCATTTTGCCCGACTGTTCGGGAGGAGTGGCGAGCGAGAAGGCAGGGTGGACTTTAGTGCCTACCTGCACAGCTTGCCACGACTCTCGGCAAGAGAGGCGGAGTGCTGCGAAGGGGTCATCACGGCGGAGGAGGTGAGGGACGCGATGGCGGGTTGCTCGCCGGACAAATCTCCGGGTTTGGACGGTCTGCCCTACGAGCTTTACAACTGTATGCCAGACTTGTTTGGAGAAGTCTTGGCGGCCGTGTACTGCAACTGGCAGCAGAACGGGAGCATTCCCGGTTTTGTGAGCCGAGGAGCGGTAACGCTGCTGAAGAAAGATCCAAACAAGGGGGACGCCATAGATAACTTTAGGCCCATCACTCTGCTCAATGCAGACATGAAAATTTTGGCCAAGGTGTTAGCCAAGCGGTTGGCGCTTGTCATCGAGAAACTGGTCGGCACGGAGCAGACGTGCGCCGTGCCGGGCCGGAGCATCCATGACAATCTCCATCTGATGCGCTACATCATAGAGAGGGTAGTTAAGGAACCTGGCATGGGTGGGGCCCTGATCAATTTGGATCAATCCAAAGCTTTCGATAGGGTAGACCATCGATACTTGGAGGCCGTCCTCGAAGCGGCCGGCTTCGGTCCCGTTTTCCGCGGCTGGATGGCTGCCTTGTACACAGGCATCCGTTCGGTTGTTCGCGTCAATGGACGTCTATCGGGACCCTTCGACATTGCACGTTCGGTTCGTCAGGGATGCCCCCTGTCACCGCTCCTGTACGTATTGACTCTCGAGCCACTACTGCGGAAGCTGGCGACGCTGAGGGGCATCCCACGAGAACTGGGGTGCGGGACGAGCGTGTCGGCATACGCGGACGACGTCACCGTCATAGCGTCTAGCCACGAGCACATCGAGCTTGTCGGCGAGACGCTGAAAGACTACGAAGCGGTGACGGGAGCGAAAATCAACCGGGATAAGTCGGTGGGTTTGCTGCTCGGCACCTGGAGAAGCAAGCCCATACCGTCCGGCAGCGCCTCAGTAGTGAGACGCTGGACGGACGGTCCGGTCAAGTTGCTCGGAGTCTGGTTCGGTCCGGACCTGCAAACGGAGAAGAACTGGGACGAGATAACGAGTAGGGTGGCCACTCTCTGCCGGCAATGGTCCGAGAGGAAGCTGTCCCTAAAAGGTCGGGCGGAGGTGGCGAACGCGTACATCGCGTCCGTCATCGAATACCGCCTGACCGTCGTGCCTTGTCCCGATCGCGCCATCACCGAAATGGAGCGCATCCTCTTCCGCTTTTTGTGGAAAGGAAGCGTTCCGATGGTGAGGCGATCCGTTTGTTGCCAACACCCGCTGAAAGGAGGGCTGGGCATGCCGTGGTTGATGATGCGCAGACATGCGCTGAGACTGCGACATCTCCGGCTCTACGTAGACGACGGTGAGCAGGTGTGGTCGCCGTTTGTGCGACGCGCTTTCCCGCAGCTCGTCTCCATGACCGAGCTGCAGTCGTGGATCAAAAAGAGGCCGAGGAATGGCGAATGGCACCGTGAGTGTCGCGTTGCTCTGCAACAACTTTGCCGTCCCGGGTCGACCTTGAGCGGCTGCATCACAACGAAGTCATTCTATAGGGGATTAGTGGAGGGCAGGTACGACGACGATCTCGGGGCGAACCTGGGCGTCGACGAGGAATACCTGACCCGCCTGTTCAGGACGACTTTCGGGCCGGGACCTATGGACAACTTCCAGAGATCCCTGGCCTGGCAGTGTTACCGAGAGGCGCTACCCGTTCGGGATAAGCTCTATAGACACGGCTCGCGAAATGCGGGGCCGACCTGCCCGAGATGCGGTCAGAGCGATGAAACCGTTCTGCACGCACTTGTGCAGTGTCCAACCATTTCGGAGCTGTGGGCTTATGTCGAACGACTGCTGTCGCGTGTGGGACGAGTCGGTTTATCAACCGAGTCTATCGTCAATATCGTCACGCCTCCTTCCTTTAAACGGGAAGGAAGAGCTGTATTTATCGTACTTGTGGCTATGGCCAAAGAATGCATCTGGTGGACGCGTCTGAAAGGATTAGAGACAAATACTTTCCTCTCTGGTCAATCTCTCATCAACTTTTTCAAGTATCACTTGAAAAGGAAGGTGAGAGTAGAGAGGCAAGTGTTGTCTAGCAAATGTTTCGAAAAAAGATGGATACATGTAGCAAGAATGGCACGTATAAATGACGAAGCCACCTTGACCATGATTCTATAAAACGTTTTAAAATTTTGTAAACAGAGGGTTACTTACGTTTCTTGCTTAAATAAAAGAAATTTTATTTAACAAACTGTGACGCTAAAGACCGAGGTTACCGTGGTCTTTTCGTAGGTTTTTCTTTCCACGGATAACCTCCCCATTTATTGGGAATTTTTTGTATTATTTCGTATTTTTTGTAAATACCCCAAACGTTTTGCGATGTTTTTTTTCATCATTGTCCCCACTTTTGTTTTTTTTCTGCTTTGTTTTCGGCCCCCTCGAAAAGAAAAACTCTACATTTGTATTTTGTCCCCTCTGTGTTGAGCCCTGTGTGGCTAATAAAGAAACCTATCTATCTGTCTGTCTATTTATCTTTCTATCTATCTATCTGTTTATCTATCTATCTATCTATCTATCTATCTATCTATCTAGACAACAGTATCATGATAACAGTATCATTTTACATCTATTTCCCACACTGTCATGGGTCAGGCGGGTTTTTCTCAAGGTCTCCTCAGTTGTCAACGTTCTTCATGAACTGGGACATACAGCAACAGAAAAAACTGCTAATCTTTACTGTCGTGCAAGCAACGTATTTTCCTTGTTTGCTATTTTATTTTTGTTATTTTTTTTTTTTTGCATCACTTATAAAGCTGTAAATTCTTGGGAGTGTCATTCACAGTTTGACTGTGGGTACGTCGCGTAGCTCATCATTCATACGATAGTATAGACGTTGTCTTCGACAGAACTGAAGAGTCAGATATACTGTCTTGTGTTACTTTATTATATGTTTTTTCGAAGTTACCACTCGCTTTGGCGAGTTGCTTGTGCTCCAGTTAGCAGATTTCATTTCTCCCTCCCCGTTTTCTCGACAGAATTTTTATAACAAAAATTACTGAAATAATTAAAATACTCTTTATATATATAGATATATAGGTGATAAGTTGCTGTTTAGGTTCCTGTTCTAATTATTTACTATTCACCAACATAGTTTCTTTCAATTTTATCAGCAGACTCGCCTTTATGCGTTATCATTATAGTTAACATCATTTATGCTTTGCGATGCTGGTATTGAAATGTAAAGCATGCATCATAACACATCAAATTTGAATTTGCTTCTATCAATCCCTATGTAAAAACTAACACTTCTTTTTTTCTGAGCTGAGATTCGAAACCGAATCTAAGGATTCTTGCTCGTCTGATCCACCACTAGCCAAACAGGCGCGAAAGAAATTTCTTTGTATTGTGAAAAAGTGATGGATGTCTTTTTCTTCGACCTCCGATCTGAGCTGTGTCATTGAAGGTTCAAGTGGACAGGAGGCGACCTACATAGGTAGAAATTACTCCTGTGGTATGTCTGTCCTTCTAGCTGGGATGACCATTATAAATACAGTCAGACACACGACAAATAATCAAATGGCCATCAACAGGCAAACACTCAAGTGATAGCAGACAATCGAGATCCACATATTCAGCATGAACGACCCAACACAGTAGCGGTCACAGAACATAAACAGACATGACCGAATGACCAACGCTCACACAGACACAAAACATGCCTGGTTCTACCTTATCACATCGACACAGTATATCCCCTGTTCATATTTTACTTCGTCAACTCGAAGCAAGTTGGTAATGTCATGTAGCGGCTTTCCTTGTGTATACCACACGTAAATGCAAGTATCGATTAAATAAATTATTTAAACCACAACCCGATACCTTCCTCATTGTTTTACTTTGATGTCGACAACATCTGCTACATCAACAACATCTTTTGCTACACATTTCCGCTACACCTAGATTTCTTTTAAAATATTCGTTGACCAAACTGTGCCTCTTGACTCCGCGGCATGAAAAGAAAGGATAAAAAGTATGAAAAGGGAAGAATGCTACTGCTATTTAGCTCCAGGAAACATCGTTTTCCAGTTGGCTATGTGACACAAGCGTTCTGTATCCTTATGTTTTCAAACAGGGGAGATAAGCACCTCCACCCAGCAAAGCCAGCATCCAGAGACTAGTTTCAGAGTCATTGCTCTTCATCAGTCTGGAGTAGCTTGGCTTGCTAGCTGTCGATGCTTATTCGCCTTTGAAAATTTATATATATATATATATGTGTGTGTGTGTGTGTGTGTGTGTGTGTGTGTGTGTGTGTGTGTGTGTGTGTGTGTGTGTACAACTTTTATTATATACATCGCAATCGACATGTCAACAATGCAACTATTTCATAATAACGAACTGTTAGAAATAGCAGCCAAAATCCCTCTCAACCGAAACTCTTAAAAGTGAAGGAAGCCATGAATGAGTAAATGTAGTCTTAGTTATACAACATCTGAAAGTAAGACGGGTTGCTCATTATTGGAATGTCTTTTGTTACAGGACTCCTGGGTCAGAGCTGACCTGACAGTGGAAACCAACAACTAGCGCACTCAGAAAAAAAAATTAAGCTTGCAACAACAGCTACATTCCCACCACTATCACCACCGACTGCACCACCACAAAACCCAACACTATTATCACCACCAACAATGCCTACAACTGTAAAAATTCTTTTTCTAATCTCAGTATTTCTGTACCTCAAGCTTTATTAATCCCGAATGTGAATTGACATTGTAAATAGTTAATGTAGTGAATTTCTCTGTGAAGTGGAAACCTTTCACACATCCACCTGCTTTATATCACGGTTTTAATTGAAACCCAAACCATAAATATGAATATTTTCACTCTCCTAAATGGAATTTAGTCACGATTTTACGTTATGTCATTTTATTTTATTTTATTTCATTTTCAACGGTGTGTGCTATGCAAAATTGTGACTTGAATTTCATTGTTTGAAATATTGCCACTCCTTATGGCGAATTGTTGGTCGGAAGTTATTTTACAACGAGTAACATTTAGCTTTCATCTGTCTTTTGCGTGTTTCAGTCTTTGAACTGCGGCCAAGGTGAGGCACCACCTCGAAGGGATTAGTACAGTGGTTGTCAGCTAGGGTTCATATCACCCTTGTGGGTCCATACGAAATTTATGTGTAATTAGTTAGTTATACATACGCAAAATATTTTAACAATTTTTATACACTTCCTAATAATATTTAATTATGAAAACATAATAGAGAGTCAGTGGAGGCACGTGACCTAGTGGTTAGGATGTCAGCACCATGATCGTAAGATTGTGGTTTCGATTCCCGAACCGGGCGACGTGTTGAGTTCTTGAGCAAAACACTTCATTTCATGTTGCTCCAGTCCACTCAGCTGGCAAAAATGAGTAACGCTTCGATGGACTGGCGTCCCGTCCAGCTGGGGAACACATACGCAAATGAAACCGGGAAACCGGGCTAAGCTTTAAAAACGGGCGCATTTATTTATTAATAGAGAGTCAACAACTATGGAAGAGGTTGCAAGAAGCAACGAAAATTTAAGAATAAATAAATAAATAAATAAGGAACTGAACAGGTGAGTCTGTTAATTAATAAGTCATTACGACAGAATAGCTCTTTTCAGACACAACAAAATATAATAGGACTTTTTTAAACACCTGATGACTATGAGGGTCTAACTAGGTGAAATAGGGATCAAAGAGGTCCACAGGTAAAACAAATGTTTGAGAACCATTGGATTAATCGAACAAATCGAAGACAATAGGTATCTTTTATCTATTACCTGTTTCATTCCTTAGACTCACGGTCATGTTGGGGCACTGCTTTCAAGGGTTTTATACCCCAGTATTTAGCTATTTTCAAAACCCAACCTCTTATTCTATCGGTCTCTCTTTTTATTGAACTGCGGAGGTCGACCCCCTAAGAATTAAAAGCAAAGCTGATCTCGAGGCAATTCGAAATTGGAAAGCTGAAAACCGGAACAAACATGTCCAGGTATTCTCTTTCCACAGTTAAAACAACTCTACTACATCACCCCTCACCTACACCTTCTTTCAACTGATTTAAGGGGCCCTTTATATTCCTGTAACTAAGCGACGACGTCCAATCTGTAACATTTCCCAATGTTTGCCCTACAATGTCGACTCTAGTCTAAAGACATCATGGCCACTGTCACCTTTTTATATAGGAATGCTTATGTCTTGCCTTCGTTTCTCGTTTGAACACTATCACCTGACAACCTGTGAGCACTTTTGGTTGAGTCTATTTAACGGCAAGCTTATATATATAATGCACACACACCCATGGCGGTGGGCAACTCTGTATACGATTCTGATGATTACGGTTAAATTACAAATCAGGCTGATGAGGAATAGACAAATGGTAAGAATTTGTTAAATCCGAAACTAGTTCCTGTTTAATAATGCTTTTTTAGGTAATTTTAAATGTCTTGCCCGCTCGCGTTTTTGGTATGCTGCTATATTTCATGTTGAGAACATTTTAGGTCTTAATAGACACAAGATGTGATCTATTTCTAGCGCATTAATTGTCCACGTTAGTGGTTGACGTTATTTTTTTTAAATGTACCTTAATCCCCTGAGATTGCAGATAATATTTCTGAATCTCTTTGATTCTTTACATGTGCTGGCCTCTTGATAATTAATCGATATTAATTAATATATGACTAATTACCAGATTTTATAATATATATATATATATATATATATATATATATATATATATATCACATAGCATAGCTCACAATACAGATCATATCGTATGTCGCTATGCAGATTATAACACATAGTAACAGATCACAATACAAATTGTATGCATATATGATGTATATTCATGTATATATATATGCACATACACATATACCCACATGCATATATTCATATGTGTGTATATAATTTTTTCTTTTACTCTTTTACTTATTTCAGTCATTTGACTGCGGCCATGCTGGAGCACCGCATTTAGTCGAACAAACCGACCCAAGGACTTATTCTTTGTAAGCCTAGTAATTATTTTATCGGTCACTTCAATTTAATAATTCCACATACCGGATGCTAGCAAGCTTATGGGGTCATCAGAAGTGAATGTGTGCCCTTTCGAGGCCTTCCTCTCGACGGCATCATTGGGCACCTGCCCCGCCTCACTGAGATAAACCCCGCTTTCTAGATCTTCTGGTTACTAGGTTTCGCTCAATATTCTCCTAGCCATTGCTCATCGTCTCTTTTTAACCAAATTGCCTTTTCCACTATAGTCCGGATATCCTTCATGGTGGTATTTGCTTTACGATGAATTAGGCCTAACGATAGCAACAATCGCCTCACGCTGTGTTCAGCGAATCCTCTACACCCGACTTCGATTGGAAAATGCTCTGCTTTTCAGCCTACGTCTTCACGTTCCTCGAGGAGGTTTTTATAACGGTCACTCTTTCATGAGAAATCGTTAACTCGACTAAATTTACCACTTTCTTTCATACCACACCGTGACATCCGGCCTCTTAGCTACCGGAATGGGTAATCTACGTGGTCACTTGACCTGCAAGAAATAGTATCTAAATTTCTTCAAATCACACTTTGATGTCTTTTAAAAGAACAGAGTTGAACTTTGAACCTTGTGGCTGTGGATGGTCACATCTCGGGCGTCGTTTATGGTAAGTCTGCTTAATCTGGTTGATTTCGGTTTACACTGCATTAACAACAACAACAACAACAGCAGCAAAGACGGTTTCTCCCGCATGAACAAGGCCTAAAATCTGAGGGAGGTGGGTATCGATTACATCGATCACAGTGCTTCGGTGGTATTTATTTTGGCAAAGTTAACCCCAGCAGGATTCGAACTCAAAACATAAAAACGGAAGAAATGCCGCTAAGCGTTTCTTTCCTTTTTTCCGGCGTGCTATCAAATCCACCAACTCGCTCGACATTTTTTTTTTTTTTTTGCGGGGGGAAAAGTGCAACAAATCTACAAAAAAGGAATTGTACCACGTATTTGTCAAATACTGTTGAATCACGACAGCCTAAAGTACTTCTTACACCACATCAGAAGTTTTCCCTTTCAAGTGTCACGCACGATTTCAATGCCACTTAGTAACAAGTACTGTAAGAATTATAAAGTCGATTTCTTTGTGAATGTCACTGGAAATTAAAACCTTTAAAATATCCAGCTGTTTCGCACCAAAGAGGAAATACATTCAAAACTTATCCTTAAGAAATTTCTAATAAACTAGAAATTAGGCAGTGCTGTTTTGTTGTCGTTGTTATTTATAAATGCTTCAATGACGCAAAAAAAAACCTGCTAATAATACTTTGACGATTGAATACAAGTCATACAGTCATACAGTTATGACTGTATGACTGAATACAAATATGATTGAATACAAGTCATACAGTTATGACTGGTAGAATGTCGCTTTGAGTAATCTTCATTAACTCTTTGCCTATTCAAATCATTTTTATAAGTTTGTCCTAAAAGTGCATGCTTGTCTTGTGATGTTTAATTAACCCTCGTTTCATACGTTCTGATTAATATAAAACTTACCCTTCACAAGTCTCGAGTTACTCTGGTGGTTGAAAGATATCGGAAATGCGTATCATATGATGCATGGATGTTAGGGAAATATTATTTGCGTATTTCATATAATAGACCGGACCGTCGAACGGTTAAGTAGATCTGTTAGAAGAAACAGTTTAAAGTGACATTAGTGAACTATGTTACACAAAGCATAACGATGCCTCTGTCTTGGAGCTTGGGCTGAGTTTCTGCCCAAGCACTAAGAATTTCGACAAGAATAAACTAGCTCAAGGGCTATTTCAGTTTGTCCGCCATCACAAGCTGAAGGAATTTTTTTTTTTTTTTTTGAAAAAATAAATGATAACGATGAGTCAGAAAAACCCTATGCTTACTGAAAATGTGGAGGCGCAATGGCCCAGTGGTTAGGGCAGCGGACTCGCGGTCATAGGATCGCGGTTTCGATTCCTAGACCGGACGTTGCGAGTGTTTATTGAGCGAAAACACCTAAAAGTTCCACGAGGCTCCGGCAGGGGATGGTGGCGAACCCTGCTGTACTCTTTCACCACAACTTTCTCTCACTCTTTCTTCCTGTTTCTGTTGTGCCTGTAATTCAAAGGGTCAGCCTTGTCACACTGTGTCACGCTGAATATCCCCTGAGAACTACGTTAAGGGTACACGTGTGTCTGTGGAGTGCTCAGCCACTTGCACGTTAATTTTACGAGCAAGCTGTTCCGTTGATCGGATCAACTGGAACCCTCGACGTTGTAAGCGACGGAGTTACTGAAAATAAAAATGAAGGTAATCAGATAAAGTTAGGGATGGACGTTCATAAGCACTATTGGAATTTCTTGAATCTTGTTAGACAGGCTTTAGGGAAAGCCTTAAAACAAGTGGAAAGAAGTCCTAGAATAACCTCATAAATTCCCAATGTTACGCAGTCCACCATTTGGCTCTACAGGTGAATTGTGTACCACATTTGAGGTGTCGAAGTGACAGCAGAACAGCGTGAGATGAAGTGCTTTGCTCAAGGCCACATCGCATCGCCCGCTCTGCTCGAGAATCGATCTCACGATCTCACAATAAACACGTTTTATTCCGTCATGGCTCATTTTAAAATATTAGCATAAATACAACTGAGAAGGGCACAAGTTGCGAACCGCCAACCTCTCGATTCGTTTTCCGATACGCTATCCACACACCTGTAATTTTTTCCAATTGTTACCTGATAAAGTGATAAATGAGGTCTGCGAAGGTGTGCCAGGATTTCGTTCTTTTGATTTTTTTCTTTTATCTGAAAAAAAAAAAAATTAGCTAATCTTTAAATATCTCATCAGTTATCGGCCGAATAATAATAATACAATGCTGCACACACTTCAGCAACACGGAGGTGTAACAGGTGATACAGTAGAAATCTGCATGAAACTATCAAATGTCGAATAACAACAACAACAACAACAACAACAATAATAATAATAATAATAATAATAATAATACTCGTTAATAATAATAATGATGGTGTTGATGATGATGATGATAATGATGATGATGATGAAGATGATAACAATAAAATGTATCTGTCAAGACTTACCAAAAAACTGAGCAAGTATAAAGATCTTGAAATAGAAACTGACAAAATGTGAAACCTCAAGACGAAAACAATACTTGTTGTCATAGGTGCCCTAGGAATGATAGCAAAGGGAGCTGATTGCTACCTAGCTCAGATACCAGGAAACCCCAAAATGGCTGAAGTTCAAAAGATAGTGCTCATGGGAACTGCCCATATCCTACGTAAAATACTGTCTATGTAATCTCAAATTTTAAAACAAACTTATAATTTTCTTATGTTTTCTTAAACATTCTCTAGAACAACACTATGTACGAAACCAAATATATGGCACCGTAGGCATAACAGCTACATGAACGTCTAACTTGTCTCTTGAGGTCTCTGGGTGAGACTTGGAGCCAACTTGTACAAATGCAAAGCAAAAGTCAAACATATAATAATGATGATGATGATGATGATGATGATAAATGTATCTATCAAGAAAGACCTACCAAAAACTGGGCAAGTATAAAGATCTTGAAATAGAAATTGGCAAACTGTGGAACCTGAAGGCTAAAATAATACCTGTTGTCATATGTGCCCTGGAAGGATAGCAAAAGGGGCTGATTGATACCTATCTCAGATACCAGGAAACCCCAAAATGGCTGAAGTTCGAAAGATAGTGCTCATGGGAACTGCCCATATCCTACGTAAAATACTGTCTATGTGATCTCAAATTTTAAAACAAACACATAATTTTCTTATGGTTTCTTAAACATTCTCTAGAACAACACTATGTACAAATCCAAATATATGGTACCCTAGGCATAACACCTACATGAACTTCTAACTTGTTGTCTCTTGAGGTCTCTGGGTGAGACTTGGAGCCAACTTGTACAAATAACTTGAGGATAAAGCATGCTCAGAAAACTGTATTACTGGGGAGATCGCGGACTTTGAGTTTGGTGCTTGGATGTTGCGCATAGTGGAGACCCAGTGAGACCCTTGCCAGGTTGTGGTCCGCTCTTACAGAATTAACCGAAGCAAGAAAAATCAAGAGCTCTCAGAAGCGAAATGGAAATAATGGTGATAATAATGGTTTCGAATTTTAGCACAAAGCCAGAAATTTTGAGGGGAGGGTAAGTCGAATTGCACCCCCCACCCCCATACCGAAAAGATGAAAGGTAAAGATGACCTCGGTGGAATTTGAACCCAGAACGTGAAGCTATAATATATAACACAAAGCAGTTTGTCGGTCTACTGACGATTCTGCCGTGGAGGCGCAATGGCCCAGTGGTTAGGGCAGCGGACTCGCGGTCATAGGATCGCGGTTTCGATTCCCAGACCGGGCGTTGTGAGTGTTTATTGAGCGAAAACACCTAAAGCTCCACGAAGCTCCGGCAGGGGATGGTGGCGAACCCTGCTGTACTCTTTCACCACAACTTTCTCTCACTCTTTCTTCCTGTTTCTGTTGTGCCTGTAATTCAAAGGGTCAGCCTTGTCACACTGTGTCACACTGAATATCCCCCGAGAACTACGTTAAGGGTACACGTGTCTGTGGAGTGCTCAGCCATTTGCACGTTAATTTCACGAGCAGGCCGTTCCGTTGATCGG
This sequence comes from Octopus bimaculoides, assembly GCF_046866305.1. NCBI lineage: Eukaryota > Metazoa > Mollusca > Cephalopoda > Octopoda > Octopodidae > Octopus > Octopus bimaculoides. The sequence goes on from NC_142954.1 coordinate 5,551,985, forward strand.
ATCAACTGGAACCCTCGTCGTCGCAACCGACGGAGTCCCAACAACAAAGACGATTCTGCCAGTTTAGTGGCAAGGAGTATGTTACTCGCGATCGTACAGTCATGAGTTCGATTCCCGGCCGAGTATTGTGTCCTTGAGCAAGTCACTTTATTTTTCGCTGCTCCAATCCACTCGGCTAGCAAGAATGATTTGTTCCGGTGTTTCAAATGGCTGACCTTGTCACATTCTATGTCACGCTGAATCTCCCTGAGAACTACGTTGATGGTACGCATGTCTGTAGAGTGCTCTGTCACATGTACGTTAATGTCACGAGCAGGATGTCCTGTTGAATGGATCAACTGGAACACTCGTCGTCGTAATCGACGAAGTTCCAGTAGCAAAGAGCTATATTAATAATGACATTGACAACGATGATGATGATGATGCATTCCTTCTTAAACGCCAAGGCTTGGCGTAAACAACTTGGTCGGTGTAGTAGAGGACGACATTCAACAAGATTCCATAAATCGAATTATAATTGAGAACTTTCGTAGAAAAAAAGAAGAGAGAAAACGTGATAATGATACAAATAGAAGAATGGGGGTGTAAGAAGGAAAAGGAGAAGAAAGAGGAGACGGCGCGGAAAGAATGAGAAAAAGAAGAGGAAGAAAATAAAAGAAAACTTATGTGACACCTTTTCTTATCTAAAAGCAAAATTTAATAATATTTATCGTCATCATCATCATTATTATTATTATTATTATTACAACATGCTACTACATAAAATGCGATAATACAGTTTGCTTGCTGTGGCTCTTTGTTACCTCAGGAGACCATATCCTGTTACTTTGTATTTCTCAAAAAAGTCTTCGTTATATAAAGGTGTGAGACTCGAGGAGTATTATCAAACGATTAGTTTTGGATCTCGAGCTGCTGTCTGAATTTTATCGTTTAAGAAGAGACGAAAATCTTTCCAACAATGTCCATCAGATATCTTCTGTTTGTGGGCATTTGTCTTGGCATTGCCAGACACGTCTATGCCGTAGATTTGACCCTGAAACCTGGTGAGACCAGTAATGCTGTAATCGATGCAACCATAAGAAGAATCAGAACGAAATGTATTCTGGCGAAAGACTATTATTTCCTGAGACGGTTAGCAGAGGCCCAGACGAAGTCTATCGCAGCAACAACTGGTGGAATATGGAGGGTAAGTACAAGATTTGCACATATATACACATGTACACATATACACACACGGTGTATATGTGAACGGCAGTGAGCTGGCAGAAACGTTAGCACGCCGGGTGAAATGCTTAGCGGTATTTCGTCTGCCGCTACGTTCTGAGTTCAAATACCGCCGAGGTCGACTTTGCCTTTCATCCTTTCGGGGGTCGCAAATATCTCCTTGGTTGGTGTCAGGGTCCGCAATAAAACCATGGGGAGTGATGGACCCCTAGCTGCTGTCACAGCATCCTTTTAGGAGAGGGACACCCTGATCTAAAACCTACGGGTTTCTCGTCATTACTGGTCATCTCTCCCCAGACACTAGTCACAGAGACTCAGAGAATGACACTCACGTTATACAAGCGTTTATCACTATAATCCAATGACGTACACACGTCTATTTATGGAGACCTGGTTCTTTTCTTAATCTCATCTTCTGAAAGTCCTCTAGCTATAGAAGCGAGCAACCTGTGCGGAGATAACCAGTCGGAAGCGCACAGTTAGTTGCAACTTTCGACTGTCACTTTTGCTTCAAATTCCGCAGATCTGTAACGGGACAGCTTAGTCATCTGAGAGGTCATGGGCGGAAAGTCAGATATGTCATTGACAACGAGGAAACACATGGAGGTGGCACAGAGACGTAGTAATCACCATGCATGTCTCTATAAGTATATGTGTGTGTGTGTTTGTGTGTGTGTGTGTGTGTATATACACATATATAAAGTATATATGTATATACATATATATGTGTGTGTAGGAAGAGAGAGAGACAGAGACAGAGACAGACAGACAGACAGAGACAGAGATATATAGATATGACGACCTAAAGACTCCTCCGTTTGGCACAAAAATGCTTTTGTCTTTCATTTCTGTAGGTAACCAGTGCCCAATTGACAACCGTTCAAAATGCTTGCAGTGGTACACTGAAAACGAATTGCAGTAAAGTCAAGACCGAGTTCAATGTTGATGTATCGACGCTAACAATGTCCGACCTACAAATACCCCTATATTCTGGATTGGTAATGAGCTTGTTTATTTTAAACTCAATATCGCCGGTTCCACTACAAAAAGGACAGCAAGCTAATTCGTGGAAACGTCATATTCATTCGAACGGCAACATCACCCAATTCGTGACCCTGTCAAATGAATTAGAACAGTTAAGTAGTGAGTAAAACTGTTTGTGCTCCTTTGTCAAATACTCTTGTATATGTATGTATGTATGTATGTATGTATGTATGGTAATTCAAAAGATAGTTCTCATGGGAACTGCCCATATCCTACGTAAAATACTGTCTATGTAATCTCAAATTTTAAAACAAACTCATAATTTTCTTATGTTTTCTTAAACATTCTCTAGAACTAGAACACTATGTGCTAGAATAAAGACCACTATGTGCAAAACTAAATATATGACACCCTAGGTATAACACCAACTTGAACTACTAACTTGTTGGTTCTTGAGGTCCCTGGGTGAGACTTGGAGCCAACTTGTACAAATACAAAACAAAAGTCAAACATTCATAAGCAAACTTTCGCGTATGGGTCTATGCTAAAAAAATTGGTTTTAATTCTAAATATCTTTTCAGATTGTGCCGGTGCCCAGATGGACTTAGTTTTTGTTATTGACTCGTCCGGAAGCGTTGGAACAAGAAATTTTGATTTGACAAAAATATTCTTGGATAATGTTGTGGATAATCTAGACATTAGCCAAGATGAGACACGTGTAGCAGTGATTAGATTTTCAAGCAGTCCTATCGTAATATTTGGCTTAGGAGCCCACAATACGAAAGCTGCAGTAAAAAATGCTATTGACGCTACAGCTTACGATGGTGGTGGTACTGATACGGCCATCGCTCTTGACGAAGCACGTACCAGTGTCTTTACAAATACAACAAGAACATCTGTTGCTGCAAAAGTTTTAGTTTTGGTGACTGATGGAAAATCAAATAATGAATATAGAACAGTAGCGGCAGCTAAAAAACTGAAAGATGATGGCGTCATTATATTTACAATTGGAGTTGTCAATCCAAGAGTGTCTGAGTTAACTGCAGCAGCAAGTGAACCCAGTTGTACACATTTCATCCACTTGAAAGATTATAATGAGACTGATTTTATTGTGAGGGAAATTGAATCTGAATCCTGTAGAGGTAAGTCTGACATCAAATAACTTTCATTATTACTTACCTGTTGTTGCTGCTGTAAAGCTATATGAGACCTGATTATCCACCTCTATCGTCAAACATGTTCCAAATGTGACGTGAAAATCCCGCCTCCTTTTCTTATACGTAGCATATCGTTATCCAATGTGTCATTTTTGTAAAATGATAAGGGGGTGAACTGAAGGAGATTTGGCTGCTATTTCTACAAATTTGGGCCCTGTCATTGGCGCGCCATTATTATTATTATTATTGATAACATTAAAGTTGTAATTAATGTTAGTAGTGAAGAACAGTGGAATAGAGTTGTGTGATGTTGTGTAGTGCAGAATGATGTGGTGTTGTGTGCTGTAAAATGAGTAAACTGGACAATAATCAAACACCCCTATCACTGCTCCATTGTGGGTATAAAACTCATATCTTATACAAGTTTGAATAACGTTACATGGGAATAGCTGAAGGAGAATTCAATAAAAGGTATTACAACCACAGATCATCCTACAAACGCGTTGAAAACACGGAATTATCATATCCGACTGGAAAATTTCACTTTCAACAGATGAGCACCATCGCACTCCCAGGATACAACTCAAGACTCATTCCAATTATATTATACTCCTTTCGTTTTTGCTAACTTTTTAAAACTTTCCATCATATGTAATAATACTTCTCCGGATCATCAACCTGTCGATTCTATTGTGATTGAAACACAAAAGTTACTCCCATCCATATGAGTGTGCATATATATATATATATATATATATATATATATATATATATATATATATCCTACATCCCCCTCCAGGAAGACTAACACAGCTTCAACTAAAATATAAGATTATCTTTACCTAACGCTATTCTTATACTACCATATGCATTAATATATCCACTAATTGTTCTTCCGACATTTCTCGCACCATGAACTCTAACATACTCCTCAACATCCTGAAGAGATCTGCCAAAGCATTTGGCAAATTGAAACGTGCGTAAATGACTCATTATATAATCTCCACATAATTAAAACAATGGCTAACTAGCCCAGTCGAATTGCTTCTTATTGTGTTTGTTTCTCCATTCTCCACATAACTATATATATATATATATATATATATATATATATATATATATATATATATATATATATATATGCTTTATTTAAAAGCAGCAGAACAGAGTAACGGTTTTTTTGTTATATTTCTGCTGCTTTTAAATAAAGCAAATTACTCTACCTCTGGTATTTGAGTACTCTTTTTTCCACCTTGTTGCACAGTTCATGTGCTTACTCCGGTATATATATATATATATATATATATATATATATATATATATATATATATATATATATATATTTATATATAGTTAGATAGGTATATATATATATCTTGGGTCATCCCATAAGTAGTGCGATTTTTTTTTCCATTTATTTTTCAAAATTATGATAAAGTTCTTTTTTAATCTAAAATATACTCTCCTTCATTTTCTACAATGCTCTTCCATCTAACTGGTAGACTTGCAAGGCTCCTCTTCCAAAATTCCCTTGTCAGTGACGAAAAATACTCCTCCAGTACTGTTCAGACCTTGTCTACAGAATTCATATTTTTTCCATCCAAATGATTTTGAAGATTGCGGAATCATCAGATAGGGAAATGTCTGGTGAATATGGTGGGTGAGGCATTGTTTCCCACTGAAATTGTTCCAGCCTTTGGAATGTCATCCTCGTTGCTTGTGGCCGAACATTATCCTGATGGAAGAACGCCTTTCGTCTTGAAACCAAAATCATTGTTTTACTTCTAGCGCTGACTTGAATGACCAAATCCAAGCTGTTCTGCTAGTTCCTCGACATTTACGATGGGATTTTGTTCCACCAGGGCTTGCAGGATGTCCTCGTCGAGCTCTACAAATAACCTCGTCAAGGTTGTTTGGTGGACAAGCCTGAAAGGCATGAGGACAGACACATTCCTCTTTGGTAGAGCTCTCATTAACTTCAAGTCTCACTTGAAAAGGAAATTGTGAGTGGAGAGGAAAGTGCTGTCCTCGGGTGAGTTTACTGAAAGGTGGATGAAAGTTGGGAAAATGGCAAATGTGGATCATACTTCTCTAAGTGAAGACCTGTAAGTCGGAGAGAAGAAATTGGGAAGGGCACTTGCTCTTGGAGTTCCTCGATTATCCCTACAGGCTTTCTTGTATCAGAAGAGCCACATCTCCATCGTCCGCTTAACCTTTCTATGTTATATATATGTCTCTTCTTTTTCAGTGTATACCGTATATACTTAATTTCTTTCTTTTTTTTATCATTTCATTATATGTAAAGCCCACTCGCACTTTATGTCTGTCTTTGTACTGTCCCCCTCATCCTTCGTCCTTATGGCAAATAAATAAAATCATCATCATCATCATTATTATTATTATTATTATTATTATTATTATTATTATTGTTCAGTAGTTTTATTTTTGTAACGTGCTTTCACTTCACTACCGAGCGCAGCTCTGTGTGCCTTGGGTATGTGCTGTGGTTTGCTGTGATGTTCTTATGGTTACTGTATTGAAAGTGTTGAAAGTGTAATTATTATTGTTATTATTATTATTATTACTATTATTATTACTATTATTATTATTATTATTATTATTATTATTATTATTATATACATATATGTGTGTGTGTGTGTGTGTGTGTGTGTGTGTGTGTGTGTGTGTGTGCGCTTCCATTCATATATGTGTGTATGTATGTGTATGTACATATATATGTCAAGTAATTGTACCCAATTTTCCTCTCAAAATTGACGATGTCATCCGTTTGCAGCACAGACCCGTCTTACGAACGAGACAGAAGTATTAGGCAACGGCATTCCTAACACTAACGAAACAAAAGAACAAGTTTTTGATGTTACCAATACTACCCAGTCCACCTCGTGTACAATAATCACGGTAAGAAGAAATATTCCAGAACATCATTAAATAGGATGTTTCTTTTGTTGTTAGCTTTCTATTTTTATGGATGAGTGTGAAAGAAAACGCAGGATCCATAAACCTCGAAATCCTTCTAGGATTGAAGTTTAGTCGGGACAATTTATGACTGCAAGATAAACGTGAACAAAGGAGGAAATTCCAGAGAGTGGGTTGACATGGCAGGTGGGGGAGAAAGGATTGGGCGAAGTGGTTAGTATAGTAAAAGTGGGGGCTTAGAGAGAATGTGTGATGAGGAGAGCAGAGGTGGATCACTCTGAAAATAGAGCATCAAAGCGAACATTATCGATCCCACATGCTTTTTGTTTTAGAAAAGGCAAGTAAGCGACAGAAACTTGCAGGAAGATATGCGATGTGTACAGAGATGATGCTGTTACGGAACATGTGTGTCAGAAGTGGTTTAAAAGACTTCGATTGTAAAGCCTCTGCGTCTTGTTCTAGTCGACCAACTGATTGCAGACACGATAGAAGTTACTGAGGCTTGGCTGAGTGGTTTTGTCTCACCTTCCATATTCTCTCAATTTTATGCTTTCACCTGTTTCGGTCTATACAAAAATTCATTGAATGAAGAGATCTTTAACTATGAAGAGGATATAAAAATTTACTTGGCAGAGTGTTTTTGCCAGTAAGGAGAGGAAATTCTTTGAGTAGTGAATAATAGATCTTCCCAGATGGCAGAAGATACTAGAACGAAACAATAATTCTATCATTGATTATATAAATTGCATTGTGTCTAAAACTTGTCTTATTTTTACTTAAGATTTATCAAGAAAGATGAAGATTCTGAAGAAGGTTTACGTAATGGATGTATTTCCAATTATATATTACGCACATCTGAAGTTAAGGTATTAAATGCAACTGCATTGATTCCGTACACAACAATGTCTTTATTATGAATTATATATAAGCGTATTTAACATCCCCTTCATAATTTGTTTCGTTGGGAGTGTATTCATGTTTTATTTCGGTGAAAATAAAATGCATTTTGGAAATTCTGAAACGTCACTCCTGAAAAGCTTTTCCTTTTTGAATCAGGTAGCATAGAAACGAATAAAATTAAACAAAAGAGAGAAAAGGCAGTTAAAATATATTTTATGTATGTTAAGAGGCACTTTTGTTTGGGTAAGTAGCACTTAAATAATGTTTCTGCTTAACGAAATTCTAGGAAATATATTTCCCAGTACAAGTGCCCCTTGCTACACTCCCGGGCCAACAAATCCATTGTGAGTAAATTTGGTAGGAGGAAACTGTGTAGAAACCTGTCGTATGTTTGCACATGCATGTGTCTTTATGTCTGTATTTGTTACCCTCGAAACCGGTTAAAAATAGGTTATGATTTGTTTACTTCCTTGTAACCTTGCAGTTCGGCAAATGACGACTAAGTATGAAGCTTAAAGCAAAAAAAAAAAACGGAAAAAAAAAACGAAAGAAAAACATCCTGGGATCGATTTGTTCGACTGAAACCTTTCGAGGCGGTGCTCCAGCATAGCCGCAGTCCAATGAATGAAACAAGTAAAAAATAAAAAATAATAAAAAGGTAAAAAATGAAAGATAAGTGACAGTACTTGATCAAATATACTCAGAGAAATCCAGCAAATCCCTACAAAAATAGAGGGAATAATAAGGAAGTTAATAAACACGTCTTGTTATATGTGAAGTATTAAAGACCAACGATCCGAACCCATCGGTTTAATGAGGTATCACAAACTATCACTGCGTAAAATAGTTGTCTCGAAACTTAGACGTTTAATTTTGAACTAAGGCCTATATAACATGTTGTTGTTGGCACTCCGTCGCTTACGACGTCGAGGGTTCCAGTTGATCCGATCAACGGAACAGCCTGCTCGTGAAATTAACGTGCAAGTAGCTGAGCACTCCACAGACACGTGTACCCTTTAACGTAGTTCTCGGGGGAGATTCAGCGTGACACAGTGTGACAAGGCTGACCCTTTGAATTACAGGCACAACAGAAACAGGAAGTAAGAGTGAGAGAAAGTTGTGGTGGAAGGGTACAGCAGGGTTCGCCACCATCCCCTGCCGGAACCTCGTGGGGCTTTAGGTATTAAATGCAACTGTATTGATTCCGTACACAACAATGTCTTTATTATGAATTATATATAAGCGTATTTAACATCCCCTTCATAATTTGTTTCGTTGGGAGTGTATTCATGTTTTATTTCGGTGAAAATAAAATGCATTTTGGAAATTCTGAAACGTCACTCCTGAAAAGCTTTTCCTTTTTGAATCAGGTAGCATAGAAACGAATAAAATTAAACAAAATAGAGAAAAGGCAGTGGACAACTGTGGACAACTTATGCTATCCTTATCTGCTACTCTACAAAATGACCTATCTAGATACAATCTAGACGACCTGGTGCGGTTTGACCAGGTCCACATTGACACATCTGGGAAATCCAGTCAGTACCAGTTGGAATCGTCTGAGCAGGTTTGCGAGGCTTTTGCACCCCCCCCCTCCTATCTGCTGAACCTACACAATCCAACATTACATCTAAACCTCCATTCCAATCCCCCACTAATTCTAAAGTTCCTAGGAAACTTTTCAGGCGTCTGAAGAAATCTGGTCGTCCTGCCCCAGTAGACGGCAACCACCGACTTACCTTCCGGATCCAGGAAGATTGTCCGTGTTGCAAGACCCAGATTTTTCCGAACCATCATGGCGACTCCGCCTTCTGCTTCCGGACGACTTGGAGATGCGTACACCTCATAGTCACCAAAAATAGGTTGGAAGTCAGTCCCGTGAAACGTAAATCCTGATTTCCCAAATGGCCATCACGTCGACATTCAGTTCCCTGAGGTCGTTGAGCAGGTGACCCCCGCTTCCAAGACGACCCCCAGGCCACGCATATTCTCTCTGCCGATTTTGTACACGACCATGTTGTCGGAAAAAGAGAAGAAAAGAAAGGGAAAACTTACTTGGTTTTGTTTGGAGGGGCGGATTGCCCGTCCCTCCTGTTGGCTTGTGGTGTTTCCATCAGCAAATCACCAAGAATTTCTCTTGGTGATATTCTGGCGCAAATCTCCGATTTCCTGTGGAAAATGGGTTTTTAAGTTTGTGTGTGTGTGTGTGTGTGTGTGTGTGTGTGTGTGTGTGTGTGTGTGTGTGTGTTTCGTGTTGTTTGAATGATTTCTATGTGTGCAGGCTGGGAGAGACTGTGGGTGGGACAAAATCTTTTGGTGTAATGTTTGTGCGTGTTATTATACATTTCATTAATTCATCGTTGTTTGAATTTATTGGCATGTATTTCGTAATGTTACAGTCTTTATTTTGTGTTTGTTGTTGTGGTGGTGGGGGGGGGGGTGATTGTTTTTGTTGCGTGTGTTGAACGGCTTGTGTTTCAGATGTTAGTGTCGATGCCATGTTTGTTTTAGATGTGTTTGTTTCTGTTGTTTTGATTTTTCTTTTCTTTTCCTCTCCACTTCTTGTGTGGATGAGAATTGTTATTGTTTCTGTTTGTCCATATGTTTATTTTTCCTTCTGTCTCTTTTACGTTTTTTTTTCCCTTTTCTGTGTGAAGCTAAATTTATCTGAGAACTACGTTAATGGTATGCATATCTCTCCCTATTTACCCGACATTGCAATCTGCAACTATTTTTATTCACCCGAATGAAAAAAAGTCCTGATAGGAAAAATGTTTTGCAGATGTGGAAGAGGAGAAGAAGAAAAAAGCGACGAAGGCGTTGAAAGGAATCGCGTTGCAAGAGTTCCAGGACTGCCTGGAACAGTGGAAAATGGATCTGAACCGATGGAGTGCTTCAAATGGAGAACACTTTGATGGCGATATACGTGTAAACGTAAAACTAAGTCATTAAATTAATATTGCAAAATTCCAGTTTCTTTTGGGTACCCCTTGCATGTATGTATGTATGTATGTATGTTATCAATCAGTTTCATTTCTGTATTTCTTGTCCATAGAGAAAGAGCCGGACTCTAACATAGATTCAAGGCTCCTTCATTGGAACTTTTATCAACATCATCTAGGTATTTGTGCATATGTGTGTGTGTGTGCAGTATTTGGTGTTAGTGTATGCGCAGATTTGTATGTTTGTTCTATGGATGCGTTTTTATGTGTATATTTTCATGTCTAGTTGCATGCATATGTATTTATGTGCTAATTTTTTTTATATGTATGTATGTATGTATTCAAAGAAAGGATGGAACTAGCCTAACCTACATGAAAAGGTTGACCGGATGAATAAACTTCTGTGACAAAGGAACAGACGATAAATCACACTACTATTAAAATGAATGCCAGCAATTCCTGAAGTCTTCAAGTTTTATGTTCTGGAACAATGCACCCCTTTGTATCAGGTAATTCAACACGAGGTCTTACGAAACGCACTTTATGAAGGCAGGTAACACGTGAGACAAATTCTGTGTTTGTGTGTGTGTGTGTGTGTGTGTTTACATATGTGCGTGTGTGTAGACATGTGTGTATATATATATATATATATATAATAGTGGTTTTGATCTTAGCTGTTCTTTCTAGCGTGAGGGAATCCTATGATGGATACCTCTTTTGTGTTTAAATGTACACTGTGTGTGTGTATATATATATATATATATATATATATATATATATACTAGCAGTATAACCTGACCTTGTCTGGGTGTGACTTATTATGCCATCTACGATAAGTCTTGCTAGGGGAAAATCAACTAAAAAAGAAAGCCTTACAACGAAAAAACCCTTATGATGTAAATATGTTCATAATTCAAAAGACGATGAAATTAACAGGGAAAGTCTGAAAGCTGTTTTGCGTAAAATTATTAAGTATACGTAAATTTCATCCGTGTAATTGGCTATAGAAATGCGTGTGCAAAACAACTTTTTGCGCTGCCCTGATTATACATAGCAGGGTAATCCCTTTTCACAGGAGCTAGGATGGCAATTTGTGATGAAGCAATTGCTGGCGATCTGTTGCTAAACAGTTTTGCCAGAATTCTATCAGATTGGGCAGAAGGTGTTGATGCACCATTTTGCATTATGTTCAAAGTAGCTACTCGAATGTGGTGAACTGCTGCAGTCTGTGGCTGTCATTTTAAACCGGCTGCTGTCTTTCCCCAGCAAACTCTCTTCTTTGGAGGCATAATCTATGTATATATTAAAAAGAACAACAAAAGTTAGATGGCAGGGTCGGTACTTTTCACATATCTGTAATTTTTCAGATTAACACCCGCACGATTACCCAACCCTAATCCTAAACCTAATCCTAACACTAACCCTAACACTAACCCTAAACCCTAACCCTAACCCTGACCCTAAAAATCGTAACCATAACATTAATTCTAAACCCTAACCCTGACCCTAAAACCCTAACCCTAACACCCTAGTGAAAATCGTGGTAAATTTACAAAACATTGACGAACATGAGTTATATTTTACTGAATGTATGCTTTTGAGAGAGCGAGAGAGGAAGAGGTAGAGAGGGGGAGAGAAAGGAATAGGGTAGTTAAAAGTTTTCTTATGACTGCTTCTCTTCACTGCCTATTACTTCATTAGAAATCTAAGGATGCACATAAGCACATAATAGAGAAAAATGAAACAAATATGGACGACTTGCTCCGAAACACCACTGAGTGGGGAACACGTCTCAAAAATAACCTGCAGTTGTTTCCTTCAAAATTCCTACATGCTTGAAATGTACATACATCAAGGTACATTTGTACAAAATTTCATGAAAAAATATTCATTTTCCTGGAAGTTAAGAGGAATTTAAGTGGAATTTCCGAAAATTGTCCCCCACCTCCTCCCAAAACACTTTCACTGATAATTTTTGTATATTTGGAATCTACATAATAAATAATATATGCATAGAAAATTTCATTAAAAAATATTCATTTTTATGAAAGTTATGACCTTCCAAAGTTGGGGGATACAACTCTGTAGTTATGCCATCAATGTTTTGTAAATATACCACGATGTGAATGATTGTGTTTACTTGCACAGAGAGCGAGAGAGGAAGAGGGAAGAAATGAATAGAGATTGAGAGCAATGTGTATGTTGTTGTCACAGGTCAAGTATGTGTGGTTGTGTGTGTTTTTACGTATCTATGTTATGAAAAATAGGTAAAGAACACTGAGATGAAAGTTTAATCTATGACGTTGTATGTATCACTTTCTCTCTCTCTCCCTCTCCCTCTTTAACTTTTACTCTCTATATTTTTATGTTGAGTGCGTGTGTAAGAATGGCGTTCCAGGTAGAAGGGATGAAATATAAAAGTTGCTAGAAACAACAGCCAAATCTCCCTTAAATCACACAAAGGAAACGGAATTTTAAAAATCTAATTACTGCACTGGAAAGTTCACATCGAGAAAATTCCATTGATGTAAAAATTTTTACGAAAAAGTGGAAAATGTGGATTTCTATAAACATTCAAAAAGGCTTCACATAAACACACAACTTCAGATTTATATATTAAGATATATATATATATATATATATATATATATAATTACCGCCGTACGTGTCCTAGAAAAATGACAACGTAGAGTTATTATGAATCTTTATATTCCAGATCAACCAGCATAAGAGTGAAGCTAACATCATCGCCACACGTGGCTCTATGTTAAGAAGCCCCACTGACAAGCATCTTGAGCAAGTATCTTCTTCTTTAGTCCTCACCCCACATATATTTGCACGTATGCGTATGTTTGTATGTGTGTATATATATATATATATATATATATATATATATATATATATATATACACACAGGGGTTGGACAAAATAATGGAAACACCTAGCATCAGAGCATCATAATTTTGAAATATCTATAAAACCGTCAAAAGCTTGTTTATTTTCATGCTTTTTTTAATTTATTATTAGTGTTGCTTAATATGTTTTGCTAAAATTGCTGTTTCTTTTCAGATGTCATCAGAATAAGGTAATTAAAATTCATTGAAATGACAGATCTATCGGACTTTCAAAGAAGTCAAATTGTTGGTGCTTGTATGGCAGGCGATAGCATAACAAAAAAAAAGCCGAAATGTTTGGTGTATCAAGACGTACTGTCTCGAAAGTAATGACAGCCTTTGAGAAAGAGGGGAAAAAACCTCCTTGTCGAAACGAAACTCCAGAAGAAAACTAAAACTTTCAGGTAGGGACCGCCGGACTCTTACGCGAATTGTTAGAAAGGATCACAAAAGTACAGTTCTCAAAATTACTGCAGAGCTTAATGACCACCTTGAGAACCCAGTTTCCACAAAAACTGTTCGCCGGGTGCTGCACAAAGCCTGATTTCAAAGGAAGGGCTGCAATCAGAAAACCACTACTTTCAAAAATATATGTTGCAAAGCGTGTTGAGTGAAGTAAAAGCCTACATAATTGATCCCTAGAGCAGTGGGAAAATGTTATTTTCTCGGACGATTCATCTTTTACCTTATTTCCAACCACCGGCCGAGTATACGTGTAGAGACAGCCAAAAGAAGCATTTGACCCAGAGTACCTTCTTCCAACTGTTACCCATGGAGGAAGATCTGTGATGATCTGGGGGGGCTATATCTTGGAAATGCGCCGGCCCAATGGTTTCCCTTCGTGGCAGAATTAATAGTCAAGACTGTTAAAGCATTTTATCTGATCAAATTCATCCTATGGTGCGGAACTGCTTCCGGAGGGAAACGAAATCTTTCAGGATGATAATGCCAATTGACACAGCTAAAGTTGTAACTGAATAGCACGAGGAACATTCTAGTGAAGTTGAACATCTTATCTGGCCACCACAGACGCCAGATCTCAATACTTATTCTATCGGTTTCTTTTGCCGAACTGCTCAATTACGGGGACGTAAACAGACCAATACCGTTTGATAAGCAGATCAAAGTAGTGGTAGGCTAACACCATATATGCATGTATCAATGACGGGAATCCACACAGTTTCCATCAACCAGATCCTCTATCAAAGCATTCATCGACCCGTGGCTATAAAAGAAGACATTTGCCTTGAGAAGGAATTGAACCTAATAACGTCTGGTTGCAAAGCTAACGCCTTAAGCACACAGCCATGTCTGCTCCTATTTAGGTAAGAAATGACGCCGAATTACAGCGACCCCAGTATATGACTGATACTTATTTCCTCAACCTCAGAAAGGATGAATGGCAACGTCGATCTTGGCTGAATTGGAACCTAGGATGTAAAGCCGTAATAAATGCCACTAAACATTTTGTCCGGCCTGCTAACGATTCTGCCAGCTCGTCGCCTTTCTAATAATTATAATAGCCCTTTGTACTACAGGTACAAAGCTGTATTAATTCTAATAATGATGTCGATGATGATGCTTTCTTACTTAATCACCAACGCTTGGCGTAAACAACTTGGCCGGTGTAATACAGGACGACATTAAACAAGATTCCATA
>NC_142954.1:5571682-5576682 GCF_046866305.1 Octopus bimaculoides
TTGAACAAAAATGGATAGAATATTTGGGCTACATATGGCCAGATTAAATGCTAAATGGTTAATCTTTATTAATCCACATAAAAATATTAAAGAACAAAACTGTTTTAACACATCGGATGCCTTTAAACGAACTTTGAAACGAGGTCTGTTTACTCAATAAGGGATAAAGTTTATTGCACGGTATTTGCAAAGTTCTGGAAGCTGGGTAAAAGGGTCCTTTGTTATATACGAATGAAAAGAAGACGGATATATTTGTGTTAGACTTAATAATACTATCGAAATAATAATAATAATAATAATAATAATAATAATAATAATGATAATAATAATAATAATAATAATAATAATAATAATAATAATAATAATTCATTCATAAGCAAACTTTCGTGTATGGGTTTATGTTTAAAAAAATCGGTTTAATTCTAAATATCTTTTCAGATTGTGCCGGTGCCCAGGTGGACTTAGTTTTTCTTATTGACTCGTCCGGGAGCGTTGGATCAGCCAACTTTGTGAAGACAAAAACATTTTTGAAGAATGTTGTGGATAGTCTAGACGTTAGCCAAGATGAGACACGTGTAGCAGTGGTTAGATTTTCAAGCAGACCTCTCGTAATATTTGGCTTAGGAACTCACAGTACGAAAGTTGCAGTAACAAATGCTATTAACGCTATATCTTACGATGGTGGTGGTACTACTACGGACACTGCTCTTGACGAAGCACGTACCAGTGTCTTTACAAATACAAGAAAACCTGCTGCTGCAAAAGTTTTAGTTTTGGTAACTGATGGACAGTCAAATAGTGAAACGAGAACAGTAGCGGCAGCTAAAAAACTGAAAAAGGATGGCGTCACTATATTTACAATTGGAGTTGTCAATCCAAGAGTGTCTGAGTTAACTGCGGCAGCAAGTGAACCCAGTTGTACACATTTCATCAACTTGAAAGATTATAATGAGATTGATTTTATTGTGAGGGAAATTAAATCTAAATCTTGTAAAGGTAAGTCTGATATCAAATAACTTTCATTATTACTTACCTGTTGTTGCTGCTGTAAAGCTATATGAGACCTGATTATCCACCTCTATCGTCAAACATGTTCCAAATGTGACGTGAAAATCCCGTCTCCTTTTCTTATACGTAGCATATCGTTATCCAATGTGTAATTTTTGTAAAATGATAACGGGGTGAACTGAAGGAGATTTGGCTGCTATTTCTACAAGTTTGAGATTCCCCATTGGCGCGCTATTATTACTATTATAATTATTGATTGTATCAAAGTTGTAATTAATGTTGTGTGAAGTTTTAAATAGTAAAGAACAGTGGAAGAGAGTTGTGTACTGTTGTGTAGTGCAGGATGATGGGGTGTTGTGTGCTGTGAAATGAGTAAACTGGTCAAATAATCAAACACCCCTATCACTGCTCCATTGTGGTTATAAAACTCATATCTTATAGAAGTTAGAATATCTCTAACCTTTACACCCCCATCGACATTTTCGATAATGCGAAGAAGATGGCGGCATTAATGAGAAAAACCCATACAATTCATGCATATATATGATCAAAGAGAATTAACGACAATCCAAGAGGACTTAACCCTGATTTACTGATAACGTGAGTTGTTGCCCTTCTGAAGACCTGCATGCATACATATGTATGTATGTATGTATGTATGTATGTACGTACGTACGTACATACATACATACATATATATATATACATATATATATATGTATATATATATATATATATATATATATATATATATATATATATATATATATATATATATATATATATATATATACATATATATATATATATATACATATATACTTCCGGTTTCGTAGTGTTAAGACGTGTTTTTCCCTGTCTCTCGAAGCAACCAACAGGTATCTTTCCATATCGAAGATAAATATTCGCTGAAACCGACACAAAACTCGGTTCCTGTTTGTTTAATGACGGTCCTGCATTATAACCGTTGAAAAAGAAAGTAAATAGTATATATACAACGCACGTTAATGTGAGCGAACCAAAGCGAACAACCATCTTCGAAGAAACCACGCACGTGGTGAGAGGTTATACAGATAGAAATCTGAGCTAAGTTTTATTCTTTATTTCTAAGTTTTATTAATATTCTATTCTCTCTCCAAAAACAATTTACGACAAAATAATTTATTTCACTTGTTTATTAACATACCGTAATTTGTCTCACAGAATAGTTTTGTTTTTGTTTATTTACGATAAAATTTATTTACGATAAAATCGTTCTTCTTAGTTTATTTAAAGTATTAAAAGTTTTCACTCATTTTCCCTTATAGTCACCTCGTTTTAACACTCTTAATCGAAATCTCTATTCTACTCTTATCCCATCTTCTCTCCCTCACTTTTTCTCTCTTAGTTTCTCTGTTTCTCACCCTCTCTCTCTGTTCCCCGTGATATATATATTTCTCGTTTTTAATTTTTCGTTTTTCTTCTCATTTTCATTTTGTCTTGTTTGTTTCTCTCTCTCGAGTTATCCTCTCTCCCTCATATATACATACATACATATATATATATATACATATATATATATATGTATGTATATATATATATGTATATATTTTTATTATTTTCATTATTCGTTTCATTTTGTCTTGTCTCGTTTTGTTTGTTTCTCTCTTGAGTTATCTTCTCTCTCTCTCTCTCATACATCTCTATTCCTATCACATCCACTCTCTCTCTCTCTATCTATCTATCTCGTACTCTGTACGCACTCTCTACTCGCTCTACTTCGTATTCTCCCTTCTCCCTCCCCTCTTTATACTCTTCTTTCTTTCTAGTACTATTCCTATATTCTTTAAGATAACCCCTCTCTCTCAAATATCGTGCACCATGGATACCAGAGGACGAGACTTTGTACAGCGCCAAGTTGAGGCCAACAAGAAGATGAAGATGCGCCGAAACTGGCAGCTGGAAGAAGTTCGTCTTCTTATACACGCATGGAACCTGGCCAAAGGATCACCAGCAAATGATCTAATAGCCGAAAGCCTTGATAGGTACAATTTCCACAGGTCAATGGCCCAAATTGATCGAAAGAAACTGGAGCTCATTCGCTCCTACGAGCTCGTGAAACCGCACCTTGACCTCCTAGAAGGCATTATGAGAGACACGGACACAAAAATTGACAGTGAAGACCCTGCACACTGTGCTCAGGCTCAGGAGGACCAAACGAATCACCAAGACAAGGCAGATGCCACCAGTGCTGTAGCCACTGATGAGGGATGCAATGACCATGGTGAATACAGTCAACGCTGCACTACAAACGACAAAGACAGGAGAACAGACAAGAAGACGGTAAACACAAACAGGCTTCCAGCCCAAACACGACACACAGAGAAAAAGAAAAAGAAACAGATCTGTAAATTCTACCTAAATGGTACCTGCTGGCACGGGGAAAAGGGACAAAACTGCAAATTTGCCCATCCCAAACACCACCAGCTAAACAAGGTAGATAACCACTTACAACAAAATAAGCGGGAGCGCAGAAAAGGGAGACCAGAAAGCTTAAATCTACGTACACATAATCCACCGAATACCAACAGGACTCACAAAGAGAGAAGTCCGTATATTCCTTCTGCTCCCAAAAAAAGGCTATATGCAGAGGCTGTACGAACTGCAGTAGCTGGGCAGCAAGCTTTTTAAAGCTTGGCCCAGAAAATGGTACAACAGTTAACGTGGATGCAGAGGGTACAGAGTCAACGCCACACGAACCATTGTCCAAGACCACCACAGATGATGGATCAGGGATGGCCACCGCTAACACCAGGAACCCCTGCACAGATATCACACCCATATTCCTACTGAATATCCGAGGCCTATTACGAACAGGCGGCAAAGACAAGTTCCTATACTTGAAAGACCTAGTAACATGCAATCAAGCAATATGCATGGTGCTTACCGAAACGCATCTAACACCTAATATAGCAGATGCGGAGATAAATATACCAGAGTATGCCGTACTCCGAACAGACAGAAGGGATAGAAGTCATGGGGGAGTTGCAATGTACATCCGAGAAGATGTCACACCCCTACTACTACTATCACACTCAAACTCTGTATGTGATACTTTAATAGTACACATAAAACAAATTGATGTAGTTGTATGCTCAACATACCGTCCACCAAATACCGCAAAGCAGGAAGGTAAATTTGAGGACAGCCTCAGACGCATAGAAGAGGTCCTGACAAATCTGGACCAACACATCAATATACTTTTCCTAGGCGACTTTAACCTCCCAAATGTTAAATGGCCTGAAGGTCACATCCTCTCTGGGATGTCACTGCATGAACAAAGCCAGGCAAAATCATTGCTAGAACTATCCAACATGCTGTTCATGGAACAAGTGATACTCCAACCAACCAGGGGAAGCAATATTTTAGATCTCTGCTTCACAAACAATGTGAGCCTAATCCATAATGTGAAAATAACGCCCACGTCTCTCTCAGATCATAACATTATAGAATTAACTATGTATGGTCCTAGACAACCCACTGACACCCACCCCACCAGGAGGACTCAAGCAATATCCAACCTGAATTTCCACGGGGCGGACTGGAAGTCAATTCGCAGAGAGATTCGAAATCAAAACTGGCATGACAGCCTTTCTATACAAGACAATGACCTCAAACTAAGTCATTTTATGTCAACCATACAAGACATATGCACCAAATACGTGCCATATAGAAAGACCAGCAAACATGCCAATAGAATTCCTAGAGACAGGAAAATCCTTATGAGACACAGAACAAAGGTCTCAAACCAGTTAAATAGAGAACTGGAGGATAGGAAAAGGGCTAAATTAAAACTAACACTGTTAGAAATAGAAAACAAAATTAAACTCTCCCATGAAAAGGAGAGAGCAGAGAAGGAGAAGAGAGCAGTAGAAAGCATAAAAACAAACCCCAAGGCTTTCTATAGATTTGCAAAGGAGACTGCTACGGTGCAGTATAAGATAGGACCCCTG
>NC_142954.1:5579182-5584182 GCF_046866305.1 Octopus bimaculoides
TGTGGTAAATAGCTTACTTACCAACCACATGGTTCCGGGTTCAGTCTCACCGCGTGGCACCTTGGACAAGTGTCTTCTACCATAGCCTCGGGCCGATTAAAGCTTTGTGACTTCACTACGAACTATCACGAACTTCACTACGAACTATCACGAACTTCACTACGAACTATCACGAACTTCACTTGACTCCGAGCTCTGAACTTACTCAGATCGTTACTATTCATTTTTTACTCGAACCAGCCTATCTCTCGCTAGGTGGCGTCCTAACTCTCAGCACAACAGTAATGTATGTATATAAATCAAGTTATAATTTATAATTTCTTTCCCATAATTGATGTCGTCTCTTTTGTAGCTGTCTTAGTTTCGAACGGTACAGACCTACCAAATAACCCCATTCCCAAAACTAACAAGACAAAAGAACAAGTCGTGGATGTCACCAACACTACCCAGTCCACCTCGGGTACAATAATCAAGGTAAGACGAATATTCACTAAAATCCATTTGTTTTTTTTTTCTGTTGTATTTTTATGGATGAATGAGAAAGAAGGAACAGTACTCATAAACCACCCAGTCCTTCCACGGCTGGTCGGTCTCATTCTTATTATTGACGTTTAGTTGGCTCATTTATAGCTGCAAAACAAACGTGGACAAAGAGAGAATTCTAAAGAGGCGGGGTTAACATTGGGAGTGGGGAAGGATTGGGCATAGTGGATAGCGCAGGAAAAGTTAGGTTTAGATATAGAATGTATAACGAGGAGAGCAGAAATGGGGTGTCAAGTTTGCTTTTCAGGGGTTGGTATCCAAATAGTTACTTCCGAGAACATGGTGTTGTAGTAGCGGTAGTTGAGGAAACAGGAGGAGACAGTAGATTCATGGGACAAAGTTTGGACTCCTTTTCTAAATGCATTTGTCGAATGAAATCAAGGACACCGTATATATTATACCATTTTTGTTCTTGCCAGGTCAGTGTCCAGTGTGGTGTGGTCGTTGTGCTTGGTGCCTATAACAACAGTCAGCCTAGTCTGGCCAGCTACCACTACATTGCCAGTGCAACTGACATGAAGCCGGGTAAATTATACCTGGTTAAACAAGCATCCCCCTCTACGTTCTTCCTGACGATAATTTCCAAGAAACGATTTGATCTCCAGACCTCCGCTTGTAACAATCCTTGTTATAACGTCAGTCTCAACGCAACAGGTGAGTATACGGAATTCCATTTTTTTCATTATCAAAAATTATCCTGTATTCTTTATACATCCTAACCAAGTAAGGAGGAAGGTTTTGGTAGAATCGATGGATAAAAGAGTAAATATCATTAACTTTTTATTAATGGTAATTTACAATTGTAGGCGGGTCCCAGAGAAAAGGGGAGATAATTTGAGGACATTAATAATTCCGTAAAATTAAATTACATCCATCGGTTCTACCGAAATCATTCTCCTTACTTTGTTAGGATATATAAAGAATACAGAGTAATATTATCAGGTAGGAGAGACAACTACAAGCATGTTCTATAATTTACTGGATTTCGTCAGCGAATTATTGTCAAATTCAAACTTGTTTTGATCATCCCACGATGTAGCAGAAAAAATTACAGTATTTTTACCAACAATAATTTGCATAATTTAAAAATAAATAAGGTGATCTAAAGGAAATATCTCAACCTGACCAATAACATGAATTTGGATAACTTATTTAATGGATGCTGTATTGAGTCACTTATGCTCAAAAATTGAAATTGTCCTCTTAGTTGAAGAAAGAATAATATTGTGTTCGCTGTATTTGTTAGTGACTGTTAAAGAAAAGATATGAATATTTAAACCTAGCAGAATTCTTTACTCGTTCCAACACACACACACACACACAGTACATATATATAAACGTAATTATACTGTCATGTGCTCCTGTTCTAACATATATCATTTTCTCAAACAGATCCCTCTATAAAAGTGACCTGCCGTCAAAATAACAAAGAAATACTATGTAGCACCGAGGATCTCAAAAACGTACTCGACAAAAGTAAGTCCATGCAACCTGTTAATTTCCGAATTTCGCTTTTTTAATATTTTTTCCACTTGGGTTTGTTTTCTTGCTACACACAATCTTCAGTTTCCCACTTTAAACCCACTACGCGGTTCTAGTGTGGAAACATTCAGCCGCTGTCTCCAGTCTGATAAATAACTTGATGTCTCCATACACCGATTCCTGTTGTCTCTTCCATTGTGCAGTTCCAGTGTTTGTGAGATGGTACAGAACATAGAAGTGGGTCTTTAGTGGAGACCCACCCACCCACCACCAGGGACCGATTGGGATACGGTCTTGTGCTTTTACTTGTGGAATCCCACCCCGACATACACACAAGGATCCAGGTCTAGGAAGTTAATAAGCTTCAAGTAGTCCGTAGAAGGTATAAAAAGCAACTTTCAGGAACAATAGCGGTTTATTGATGTAGGAGTTTGTAAATTTTGATAAACTGAAAAAAGTTATTTTATAGATCTCGGTTTATTGATGTAGGAGGTTGTATTTTATAGATCTCGGTTTATTGATGTCAGATGTTGTAAATTTCGATAAGCTGAAAAAAGTTATTTTATAGATCCCGGTTAGTAACTAGGGTTGCTATGTATCCCAATAAAAATCGAAATTTAGGGAATGGAGGAGGTAAAATCCAGGCTATGCATGCTTCCTAGCTAGCAGAACCTCGGAAGTAGTAATTACACAACGAGGAGTTCTCCGCTAGCACCGTTGATAGTGCTGAGATGAGTGACAGAATTAAGGTAGGTGGTGTGAGATTCAGTATTGGTAAGGAAGTTTAAGTATATCCTAGGGTTATGGGTGGGGGGGCGGGGATAAGGTGAGTTATGTTGCAGTGATAAAAGTTACCAAGTTTTCAGACGTCGGACTATACTAGCAATGTTAGTCGTGGTGGAGCAGGAAAATTGAATCGATTAGGAGTTGAAGATTTTTCTAAGAGAACTGAACTTCAGGAAGTGTTTCTCAAGTAGGGAAAAAAAGAGTTTGGGTACTCTGGTCTGAACATTCAGAGTAAAGCGGACTGGGACCAGATAACGTTGCTTTTCCGGGACCGTTTATTCTGTGCCGTTTGTTAGAGAGTTATCTGAGCATAGCTTGGGGTATAGCTGAAAAATCGAGTATAGCTGATCATATATGGAAAAGCGGAGACCACCTTACCCTGTGGGATGAAGTTAAGATAACAGACAGAGAACGCCACTGGAAAATACGAAAACTAAAAGGGGCAGCACATATCCTAGGACACAATAACCTCCTAAGCAGACCTAGTGTAGATATGAGTAGAATATGGGAACCAGTATGAAGGAAGAATACAAAAATATTCGGCTTATAAGACCTAAAATTCTATAATTGCCCACGGGCATATAGCGTAATGGTTAAGAACTCGAGTTACTAACCCCCAAGATTGCGAGTTCAATTCCAGGCAGTGCCTTGAATAAATAATAACAATAATAATAGTAGTAATAATAATAATAATAATAATAATAATAATCGCTGTGAAAACAACATCCATTCTTGAATTTTTTTTTCTTAAATACATGTTTTACCTGTGAATTTGCGTGTGTAAACTGGGAATGCATACAACGAGTTTCTCTGCCCTAGGTGTACGGAAAACACTCGGCGAGAAATGGAAGAAAATTTGAAGAAAGAAGAAAAAAACAACAACAACAACAACATAATAATAATAATAATAATAATAATAATAATAATAATAATAATAATAATAATGATAATGATAATGATAATAATAATGATAATGATAATGATAATGATAATAATAATAATAATAATAATAATAATAATAATAATATCAGCAAAAAAATACCTTGGGCCCAAAATTCTACCAGAACACCTGATGAAGGCCGAGACGTTGTGGTAACAACAAACAAGATGAGGACACGTATCCGTCTAATGTAAATAGTGTAATCTAAACAATATTGGTATATTAACAGAGTTTATACTGTATTTTGCTCTGATTGTTAATTCCTCGCTAATAACCCTGTTTTATATAATGATTCTACCATTAAACACTTTCGTTATTTTATTTCAGTTTTAGAATATCCGTGCACGAAGAAAAATCGCCAAAAGGGACAATATATTTTCCCCTACCCTAATCAAACTGAAAAGTACCTTCAATGTGACTCGGCAGAGAAGCTGACCATCGTCTTGTGTCCTAAGAATCAAAGCTTTGATGCAACACTGAAGACATGTAAACTCAGTCCGGTGACTCTGCCCCTACCAGGCATCGCTTTGTCCCTTAAACCTTGCGTCTCTAGCCCACCACAATATTATTATCCTCATCCAACAAACCTTTCAAAATTCGTACAATGTAGTCCATGGGGTAACAGTTATGAAATGTCTTGTTCAGCAGCACTATACTGGCATCAAAAAATTATGACATGCGATTATAATCCAGGCGGTAATGTGTGTGGTGTTAACACTAACGGCATGCTTCAACCTCACCCATTCAGTAATTCCTATTTTATAGCGTGTGGCGCAGGCACAGGTTATCAAGTAAGGAAATGTGAAAACAACAGATATTGGAATTCAACCTTGAGCGAGTGTGTTCAAACTTCACCGTCTTGAATGAAAAATGGCAAGCCTCAAATTGCTTTTGATAGAATTTTAATGGAATTTTAATGAATAAATGATTTGCTACCCTTTCTTCTCGTCTTCGAATTACCTTATGAAAGATAAGTTGTGCATTTAGAGGACTAAAACAGACACACACACACACACACACACACACACACACACACACACACATGCATACATGTACGTAACGTACATACATACACATAAATACACACAAACAGACACATCCATATACATACACAGGAACATATACGCACGCATATACATACACACACACACATGTACATACACTTACATATCAGAAGCAAAGATTATTGTTTCTTTCTGTTTTTCTTTTACAGTCCAACACAAATCCCTCTAATTAGTTAATTAAGCAA
>NC_142954.1:5589182-5591682 GCF_046866305.1 Octopus bimaculoides
TAAAGATTGTCTGGGTATGCAACGGCATATGTTTGCGTTGGCCAATTGTTGGTTCTGCCGATTTCCTTTTTTTTGTCTACACAAAGGTATTGTTCAGCAGGTATTGGCCAAGAAGTAAAATTCAAGAAAAGAAAATAATAATAATAATAATAATTATTATTATTATTATTATTATTATTATTATTATTATTATTATTATTATTATTATTATTATTATTATTATTTCTTTATTGCCCACAGGGACATAGCGGGGACAAACAAGGACAGACAAAGGGATTAAGCCAATTACATCGACTCCAGTGATTAACTAATACTTATTTAATCGACCCCGAAATAATAATAATAATAATAATAATAATAATAATAATAATAATAATAATAATAATAATAATATCAGCAAAAAAATACCTTGGGCCCAAAATTCTACCAGAACACCTGATGAAGGCCGAGACGTTGTGGTAACAACAAACAAGATGAGGACACGTATCCGTCTAATGTAAATAGTGTAATCTAAACAATATTGGTATATTAACAGAGTTTATACTGTATTTTGCTCTGATTGTTAATTCCTCGCTAATAACCCTGTTTTATATAATGATTCTACCATTAAACACTTTCGTTATTTTATTTCAGTTTTAGAATATCCGTGCACGAAGAAAAATCGCCAAAAGGGACAATATATTTTCCCCTACCCTAATCAAACTGAAAAGTACCGTCAATGTGACTCGGCAGAGAAGCTGACCATCGTCTTGTGTCCTAAGAATCAAAGCTTTGATGCAACACTGAAGACATGTAAACTCAGTCCGGTGACTCTGCCCCTACCAGGCATCGCTTTGTCCCTTAAACCTTGCGTCTCTAGCCCACCACAATATTATTATCCTCATCCAACAAACCTTTCAAAATTCGTACAATGTAGTCCATGGGGTAACAGTTATGAAATGTCTTGTTCAGCAGCACTATACTGGCATCAAAAAATTATGACATGCGATTATAATCCAGGCGGTAATGTGTGTGGTGTTAACACTAACGGCATGCTTCAACCTCACCCATTCAGTAATTCCTATTTTATAGCGTGTGGCGCAGGCACAGGTTATCAAGTAAGGAAATGTGAAAACAACAGATATTGGAATTCAACCTTGAGCGAGTGTGTTCAAACTTCACCGTCTTGAATGAAAAATGGCAAGCCTCAAATTGCTTTTGATAGAATTTTAATGGAATTTTAATGAATAAATGATTTGCTACCCTTTCTTCTCGTCTTCGAATTACCTTATGAAAGATAAGTTGTGCATTTAGAGGACTAAAACAGACACACACACACACACACACACACACACACACACACACACACACACACACACACACACACACACACACATGCATACATGTACGTAACGTACATACATACACATAAATACACACAAACAGACACATCCATATACATACACAGGAACATATACGCACGCATATACATACACACACACACATGTACATACACTTACATATCAGAAGCAAAGATTATTGTTTCTTTCTGTTTTTCTTTTACAGTCCAACACAAATCCCTCTAATTAGTTAATTAAGCAATAAAGATTTTATACACTATTGTCAATTATAGTTAATTAAGCAATAAAGATATTATACACTGTTGTCAATTAATCGCTAATTAACCCCTTTCTAACTACAACTACGCTTATTTAATAATTATATTTTTTTTAATGATTTTATGTAATTTTAGTTAATTTTTGTTGCAATAAAATAAAAAAATAATTTCGTTATTGTTGTTGTTTAACGTTTCGTTGGTAAAAGATAAGGGAGGAGCAGCGCCCCCTTAAGCCATGGGTACACTTGGCAGATTCTCAGGATCCTCATGGATCTAGAGGCCCTAATCAGATCGATGTATGCCGTGGCTTGCTGGCAATAAATCAATACTAAAGGGCACAGTGCATTGATTTGGCCCGGGGGCCTACAATGCTGCTAAGATGACCCTGGGGGAAGGGAAGCACTCCAGGCGTTTTATTTATTTTTAGGGCATCCAAGACAGATATAAGGGGTAGGGAGGAAGTTAACCTCAAACCAGACACCTGTACCACATACAAGAGAGCACTTTGTATGTATGTATGTATGTATGTTTGTATGTATGTATGTATTATTTCTTTACTACCCACAAGGGGCTACACACAGAGAGGACAAACAAAGACAAACAAACGGATTAAGTCGATTATATCGACCCCAGTGCGTAACTGGTACTTATTTAATCGACCCCGAAAGGATGAAAGGCAAAGTCGACCTTGGCGGAATTTGAACTCAGAACGTAGCGGCAGACGAAATACCGCTAAGCATTTCGCCCGGCGTGCTAACGTTTCGGCCAGCTCGCCGCCTTTGTATGTATGTATGTATGTATGTATGCATGTATGTATGCATGTATGTATGTATTTATGTATGTACCCACACGTGTCTACGTGCATAGGTGTAACCATGATCTATGCACAGTCAGACGAGGGCT